>NW_026943863.1:32500-119356 GCF_035594765.1 Anolis carolinensis
ATGTACATGACCTTTTGAAGAGATTCCAACCCCTTAGAAAATATTCTTCCAAGAAACTATCGAGGTAATTACTCGTTACTAGTTACTACCAAGGTAACTACTCAATTATTATTATCATTATTATTATTATTATTATTATTATTATTATTATTATTATTATCTCTATTTCTACTATTATTATAATAATAGAAATAGAGATAATAATAATAATAATTGACATGCCCTTTTTTTCTAGAAGAGATGCAAACTCCTTTGCAAATGTTCTTCCAAGGAACTACCATGGTAACTAACTACTTGTTACTCATTACATTGTCATTCTTGCGTGCCAGTGGAACACCTTCACAGCTGTAGTAACCAATATACATACATATATGTTACAACTCCCCACATCCACCACTGATGAATGAGGGATGCTGGGAGTTGTAGTCCCCCCAAAAGCAACTTCCCCAAAACTCAGTGTCTAGACAGTGATATTTCTTTTAATATTCTTCCTTGGAGCAAAGTGAGGACAAGGGCAGAGGGCTTTGTCTGGCGGCCCCACAAACACTCCATTATATTTATTCCATCTTCGCGACAGCCCTGCAAAGTAGGCCCGGGACTACGTTTTTTGTGAGTTAATCATCCTTTTTTTAATTTCTAGCAATTGTTAACGAACAGTTGACCGAGTCCAGAGGGCATCCGTAGGAGAGGTCAGGAGGGACTTCAATGCGGAACCGCTCATCTCCAGGCTTTGCGGTATTTTTCCTTCTGCATAAACAGCAGAGCTTGGGGAAGTTACTTTAATACATGGGATTCTGGGAGGTGTAGTCCCAAAAGTAACAAACATTGCGTAAGGGGCATTTCTTTCTTAGAACTTAATCTGAAAGAGTCGTACTTGACAAATCTGGCTGTTAATATAGACTGAGCATGCCTTATCCGGAATCACAAAATACTCCAAAATCTGAAATTGCTCACTTGGGAGGCTGAGACAGCATTGCATTTGCATTTGTATACACACACACACACACACAGCCCGGGGCTGTGGCGCAGACGGGAGAGCAAGCCAGTGCAATTAACTGCAATGGATCACTGACCAAGAGGTCATAAGTTCGAGGCCCGCTCGGAGCTATGTTGTTGTTTGTCTTTGTCCTATGTTAAAAAGGCATTGAATGTTTGCCTAATACAGGGGTCCCCAAACTTTTTAAACAGGGGGCCAGTTCACAATCCTTTGGACTGCTGGAGGGCCGGACTATAGTTGGCCATCAAGCAATAATAATAATAATAATAATAATAATAATAATAATAATAATAATAATAACAACAACAACAACAACAACAACAACAAAGAGGGTTGGAAGAGACCCTTTGGGCCATTGAGTCCAATCCCCTTCTGCCTTTGTGCACCGAAAGCACAAGCAAAGCACCCCTGACAGATGGCCATGGCCACCCAGCCTCAATGTTAATAATAATAATAATAATAATAATAATAATAATAATAATAATAAAGAGGGTTGGAAGAGACCCCTTGGGCCATTGAGTCCAACCCCCTTCTGCCTTTGTGCACCGAAAGCACAACCAAAGCACCCCTGACAGATGGCCATGGCCACCCAGCCTCAATGTTAATAATAATAATAATAATAATAATAATAATAATAATAATAATAATAATAAAAGAGAGGGTTGGAAGAGACCCCTTGGGCCATTGAGTCCAACCCCCTTCTGCCTTGTGCACCAAAAGCACAAGCAAAGCACCCCTGACAGATGACCATGGCCAGCCAGCCTCAATGTTAATAATAATAATAATAATAATAATAATAATAATAATAATAATAAAGAGGGATGGAAGAGACCCCTTGGGCCATTGAGTCCAACCCGCTTCTGCCTTTGTGCACCAAAAGCACAAGCAAAGCACCCCTGACAGATGGCCAGCCAGCCTCAATGTTAATAATAATAATAATAATAATAAGAAGAAGAAGAAGAAGAAGAAGAAGAAGAAGAAGAAGAAGAAGAAGAAGAAGGGTTGGAAGAAGAGACCCCTTGGGCCATTGAGTCCAACCCCCTTCTGCCTTTGTGCACCAAAAGCACAAGCAAAGCACCCCTGACAGATGGCCATGGCCACCCAGCCTCAATGTTAATAATAATAATAATAATAATAATAATAATAATAATAATAATAAAGAGGGTTGGAAGAGACCCCTTGGGCCATTGAGTCCAACCCCCTTCTGCCTTTGTGCACCGAAAGCACAACCAAAGCACCCCTGACAGATGGCCATGGCCACCCAGCCTCAATGTTAATAATAATAATAATAATAATAATAATAATAATAATAATAATAATAATAAAAGAGAGGGTTGGAAGAGACCCCTTGGGCCATTGAGTCCAACCCCCTTCTGCCTTGTGCACCAAAAGCACAAGCAAAGCACCCCTGACAGATGACCATGGCCAGCCAGCCTCAATGTTAATAATAATAATAATAATAATAATAATAATAATAATAATAATAATAAAGAGGGATGGAAGAGACCCCTTGGGCCATTGAGTCCAACCCGCTTCTGCCTTTGTGCACCAAAAGCACAAGCAAAGCACCCCTGACAGATGGCCAGCCAGCCTCAATGTTAATAATAATAATAAGAAGAAGAAGAAGAAGAAGAAGAAGAAGAAGAAGAAGAAGAAGAAGGGTTGGAAGAAGAGACCCCTTGGGCCATTGAGTCCAACCCCCTTCTGCCTTTGTGCACCAAAAGCACAAGCAAAGCACCCCTGACAGATGGCCATGGCCACCCAGCCTCAATGTTAATAATAATAATAAAGAGGGTTGGAAGAGACCCCTTGGGCCATTGAGTCCAACCCGCTTCTGCCTTTGTGCACCAAAAGCACAAGCAAAGCACCCCTGACAGATGGCCAGCCAGCCTCAATGTTAATAATAATAATAATAATAATAATAATAATAATAATAATAATAATAAGGGTTGGAAGAAGAGACCCCTTGGGCCATTTAGCCCAATCCCCTTCTGCCCTTGTGCCGTGGGGGCCGGATAAATGGCTTCGATGGGCCGCATCCGGCCCCCGGGCCTTAGTTTGGGGACCCCTGGCCTAATATGTGTAATGTGATCCGCCCTGAGTCCCCTTCGGGGTGAGAAAGAAGGGCGGAATATAAATGCTGTAAATAATTAAATAATAAATATACTGTATGTGTGTGCACGTATATATATACATGTATATACACACATATACATATATACAAATATATATATACACATATGTATATACACACACGTGTATACACAAATATACACACACATGTATACATATACACATATACATATATACCTACAGATATATATATACACAGAGATATATACATATATATACACACATACACTGTATACATATATACACATGCACACACACATATAGAAGTATATATATGAACACATATATACACACACATGTATACAATATATATGCACACATACACTGTATACAGTAGAGTCTCACTTATCCAACATTCTGGATTATCCAACACATTTTTGTAGTCAATGTTTTCAGTGCATTGTGATATTTTGGTGCTAAATTCGTAAATACAGTCATTACTACATAGCATTAACGTGTAATGAACTACTTTTTCTGTCAAATTTGTTGTAGAACATGATGAACCTATTTTGATGTTTAATAGACTTTTTCTTAATCTCTCCTTATTATCCAACGTATTTGCTTATCCAACGTTCTACCGGCCCGTTTATGTTGGACAAGTGAGACTCTACTGTATTTCCAAATAAAATACCCTAAAATAAAATAATCACCATAATAAAACAGTATCATCTTAAAATACCGTAAAATAATAAAATGAAATGAAATGAAATGAAATAATGAATGATGTGTAGGCGTGCCCTGATCTTCCTGGATGTGGCAGGGCATGAACTTGGGATGTTCTGCATGGCTGGGTGCCCTTTTGCTAGGAGAAGGGGAGGAGGAGGAGGAGGAGAAGAAGAAGAAGAAGGAGGGAAGAGAAGGAGAGAGAGAAGGAGGGGAGAAAGGAGGTCATCCAGTTGAACCGGACAGGAGAGAAGAAGGAAGGAAGGAAGGGAGGGAGGAAAGAAAGAAGGGTCTGCGCATAGGGCCAGAGCATTTCAGGCGAAGCCATGAGTGTTGTTGTGCGCCCATGTGCCCCCAAAGACCTGAAGGACATCCTGCGTCTTATTAAGGTGAGCCACTAAACTTGGGCTGCATCCGCACTGTGGAATTATCACAGTTCAACACCACTTGAACTTTCCCGGCCCAATGCTATTGAACCCTGAGAGTTCGATGAAGGTTAAAAGAACTTCTAAGACCACAACTCCCATTATCCCATTGCATGGAGCCATTCCAGTTCCAAGTGGGACCAAACTGTGTTATCTCCACTGTGTAGATGCACCCAATGCTATGGAACCCTGAGAGTTCGATGAAGGTTAAAAGAACTTCTAAGACCACAACTCCCATTATCCCATTGCATGGAGCCATTCCAGTTCCAACTGGGACCAAACTGTGTTATCTCCACTGTGTAGACGCACCCAATGCTATGGAACCCTGAGAGTTGTACTTTGATGAAGGTTAAAGAACTTCTAAGACCACAACTCCCATTATCCCATTGCATGGAGCCATTCCAGTTCCAAGTGGGACCAAACTGTGTTATCTCCACTGTGTAGACGCACCCAATGCTATGGAACCCTGAGAGTTGTAGTTCAATGAAGGTTAAAGAACTTCTAAGACCACAACTCCCATTATCCCATTGCATGGAGCCATTCCAGTTCCAACTGGGACCAAACTGTGTTATCTCCACTGTGTAGACGCACCCAATGCTATGGAACCCTGAGAGTTGTACTTTGATGAAGGTTAAAGAACTTCTAAGACCACAACTCCCATTATCCCTTTGCATGGAGCCATTGCAGTTCCAAGTGGGACCAAACTGTGTTATCTCCACTGTGTAGACGCACCCAATGCTATGGAACCCTGAGAGTTGTAGTTCAATGAAGGTTAAGAACTTCTAAGACCACAACTCCCACTATCCCTTTGCATGGAGCCATTGCAGTTCCAAGGGGGATCAAACTGTGTTAACTCCGGCGTGTAGACACACCCTATTGTGAAAACCCAACCCTCGTTTAGACCGTTTTCTCTCTTTTATTTGCAGGAAATTGCGGTGATCTACAACGTCCCGTTGACCCAACTCTACCCAAATATGGAGGGTAAGGAATGTGTCGAAGTGTCCGTCTGCATTGTTGTGCATTGTGTTGGACAGGGTGTGTCTACACTGCGTTTTTATTTTATTATTTATTTACAGTATTTATATTCCGCCCTTCTTTCTCACCCCGAAGGGGACTCAGGGCGGATCACATTATGAAAATATAGGGCAAACATTCAATGCCCATATACACATAGAACAGAGACAGACGCAGAGGCAATTTAACCTTCTCCTGAAGGAATGTTCGATTCTGGCCACAGGGGGGAGCAGCTGCTTCATTATCCACTGTAACGGCACTTCCTCATTCCAAAGTCATAAATTAGTTACATTTGCCTCCCCACTTTTTTATAAGTGGTACCTTATTTCCTACTTGATAGATGCAACTCTCTTTCGGGTTGCTAGGTCAGCAACGAGCAGGGGCTATTTTTTATTTTTTTTAATTGACGGGTGCTCACCCTGCCACGGGCTGGCCTCATGGTCAGAGTGATTTATTGCAGCAGCTGCTCGCCAGCCTGCGCCACAGCTCCGGCTTTGAACAAATCATGCTCTCTCATAAAGTATTCTATATAACCAAGAAGTATTAATTAAAAAGAGAGAAGGAAATGAATGTTTACATTATAATTCCTTTCATTCTGTTAATCAGAATGTCATTAATTGACTCTAAATGGCAGTATACATCTCTGGGTCTGAATATTTACAGAAGATGGTTTTGGTAGAAGAAGTTAAATACTGTATAGTTCAAACTGTATTTTTAGCTGGGGAGACAAATTAAGAATGTTATTTTTTTCTTTATTTTTTTCTTTTCTTTTCTTTTCTTTTCTTTTCTTTTCTTTCTTTCTTCCCCCCCCCCCCCTTTCCGGTTTCTCTCTTCACCTATTTTCAGAAACCTTTCACCTCCCTCACTTTCCTATCAATATATCAATATATTGTTCCACCACTTTCGATGTACAGTAGAGTCTCACTTATCCAAGCCCCGCTTATCCAAGCTTCTGGATAATCCAAGCCATTTTTGTAGTCAATGTTTGCAATATATCGTGATATTTTGGTGCTAAATTCATAAATACAGTAATTCCAACATAACATTACTGCGTATTGGAACTACTTTTTCTGTCAAATTTGTTATATAACATGATGTTTTGGTGCTTAATTTGTAAAATCATAACCTAATTTGATGTTTAATAGGCTTTTCCTTAATCCCTACTTACTATCCAAGATATTCGCTTATCCAAGCTTCTGCCAGCCCGTTTAGCTTGGATAAGTGAGACTCTACTGTATTATGTTTTGACACTGATTTGGTTCAATGCTGCGGAAGTGAAAGGTGCGGCATCCATGGCATTGAATCATAGAGTTGGAAGGCACCTCTAAAGGCCATCTAGTCCAACCCTGTTCTGCCTTCATGCAGGAAAAGGCACCATCAAAGCACCCCCGACAGATGGCCATCCTTAGGTCCTTTTCCTCTGCTTCTCCTCTAGTGCTTCACAAAGACGGATTCGGGGAGAGACCCAAATTCGAGTGTTTCGTGGCCGAGGCTCCCCCAGAACAGAAAAGCAAGGAAGGTAAGGAAGCGGACAACAAAGAGGAAAATAAGACCAGTTTCCTTTCCAATTCTTTGGAGAAAGATATTGCCATATCTTGATGTTTGAAGTGGATTATATGGGTTGGTGTAGACACAGTGGTTCCCAAACTTATTTGGCCTACCACCCCCTTTCCAGAAAAAATATGACTCAGCACCCCCTGGAAAGGGTCGTGGCTTAGAGGGGTGGGCGTGGCTCCTGCTCAAGAGGGCGGGGCTGAGCCTCTCCCCTAGTCCAAGATGCAAGGATGGGAGGAGAGGTGGGCGGAGCCACAAATGGGTGGCCAGGACTGGGATGGGCGGATTTACGAGCTCTGAGGCAGGGCTGAGCTTTTATCCCTGTCCTGCGTCGCCTGCCAGGACACAGGGGGCGGGGCTAGAGGAGGGGGCGGGGCCTCTTCCCAAGTGACTGACAGGGCTGAATCTCTTTATCCCGCCCCCGTGTCTCAGGGGAGGTATATAGAGACTCTTGGGAAGAGGCCCCGCCCCCACCACTAGCCCCGCCCTTTAGTCCTAAAAGGCCTCTCAGGAGAGGGATAGAGGCTCAGCCCTGTCTCAGGCTCTTGGAAGAAGCCCCGCCCCCACCCCTAGCCCCGCCCTTTGATCCTAAAAGGCCTCTCAGGAGAGGTATAGAGGCTCAGCCCTGTCTCAGGCTCTTGGAAGAAGCCCCGCCCCCACCCCTAGCCCCGCCCTTTAGTCCTAAAAGGCCTCTCAGGAGAGGTATAGAGGCTCAGCCCTGTCTCAGGCTCTTGGAAGAAGCCCCGCCCCCACCGCTAGCCCCGCCCTTTAGTCCTAAAAGGCCTCTCAGGAGAGGTATAGAGGCTCAGCCCTGTCTCGGGCTCTTGGGAAGAAGCCCCGCCCCCACCCCTAGCCCCGCCCTTTGATCCTAAAAGGCCTCTCAGGAGAGGTATAGAGGCTCAGCCCTGTCTCAGGCTCTTGGAAGAAGCCCCGCCCCCACCGCTAGCCCCGCCCTTTAGTCCTAAAAGGCCTCTCAGGAGAGGTATAGAGGCTCAGCCCTGTCTCGGGCTCTTGGGAAGAAGCCCCGCCCCCACCCCTAGCCCCGCCCTTTGCTCCTAAAAGGCCTCTCAGGAGAGGTATAGAGGCTCAGCCCTGTCTCAGGCTCTTGGAAGAAGCCCCGCCCCCACCGCTAGCCCCGCCCTTTAGTCCTAAAAGGCCTCTCAGGAGAGGTATAGAGGCTCAGCCCTGTCTCGGGCTCTTGGGAAGAGGCCCCGCCCCCACCCCTAGCCCCGCCCTTTAGTGCTAAAAGCTCTCTCAGGAGAGGGATAGAGGCTCAGCCCTGTCTCAGGCTCTTGGAAGAAGCCCCGCCCCCACCCCTAGCCCCGCCCTTTAGTCCTAAAAGGCCTCTCAGGATAGAGGCTCAGCCCTGTCTCGGGCTCTTGGAAGAAGCCCCGCCCCCACCCCTAGCCACGCCCTTTAGTCCTAAAAGGCCTCTCAGGATAGAGGCTCAGCCCTGTCTCGGGCTCTTGGAAGAAGCCCCGCCCCCACCCCTAGCCCCGCCCTTTAGTCCTAAAAGGCCTCTCAGGAGAGGTATAGAGGCTCAGCCCTGTCTCAGGCTCTTGGGAAGAAGCCCCGCCCCTACCCCTAGCCCCGCCCTTTGATCCTAAAAGGCCTCTCAGGAGAGGTATAGAGGCTCAGCCCTGTCTCAGGCTCTTGGAAGAAGCCCCGCCCCCACCCCTAGCCCCGCCCTTTAGTCCTAAAAGGCCTCTCAGGAGAGGTATAGAGGCTCAGCCCTGTCTCAGGCTCTTGGGAAGAAGCCCCGCCCCTACCCCTAGCCCCGCCCTTTAGTCCTAAAAGGCCTCTCGGGAGAGGTATAGAGGCTCAGCCCTGTCTCGGGCTCTTGGAAGTAGCCCCGCCCCCACCCCTAGCCCCGCCCTTTAGTCCTAAAAGGCCTCTCAAAAGAGGTATAGAGGCTCAGCCCTGTCTCGGGCTCTTGGAAGAAGCCCCGCCCCCACCCCAGCCCCGCCCTTTAGTCCTAAAAGGCTTCTCAGGAGAGGTATAGAGGCTCAGCCCTGTCTCAGGCTCTTGGAAGAAGCCCCGCCCCCACCGCTAGCCCCGCCCTTTAGTCCTAAAAGGCCTCTCAGGAGAGGTATAGAGGCTCAGCCCTGTCTCGGGCTCTTGGAAGAAGCCCCGCCCCCACCCCTAGCCCCGCCCTTTAGTCCTAAAAGGCCTCTCAGGAGAGGTATAGAGGCTCAGCCCTGTCTCAGGCTCTTGGGAAGAAGCCCCGCCCCTACCCCTAGCCCCGCCCTTTAGTCCTAAAAGGCCTCTCGGGAGAGGTATAGAGGCTCAGCCCTGTCTCGGGCTCTTGGAAGTAGCCCCGCCCCCACCCCTAGCCCCGCCCTTTAGTCCTAAAAGGCCTCTCAAAAGAGGTATAGAGGCTCAGCCCTGTCTCGGGCTCTTGGAAGAAGCCCCGCCCCCACCCCAGCCCCGCCCTTTAGTCCTAAAAGGCTTCTCAGGAGAGGTATAGAGGCTCAGCCCTGTCTCAGGCTCTTGGAAGAAGCCCCGCCCCCACCGCTAGCCCCGCCCTTTAGTCCTAAAAGGCCTCTCAGGAGAGGTATAGAGGCTCAGCCCTGTCTCGGGCTCTTGGAAGAAGCCCCGCCCCCACCCCTAGCCCCGCCCTTTAGTCCTAAAAGGCCTCTCAGGAGAGGTATAGAGGCTCAGCCCTGTCTCGGGCTCTTGGAATAAGCCCCGCCCCCACCCCTAGCCCCGCCCTTTAGTCCTAAAAGGCCTCTCAGGAGAGGTATAGAGGCTCAGCCCTGTCTTGGGCTCTTGGAAGAAGCCCCGCCCCCACCCCTAGCCCCGCCCTTTAGTCCTAAAAGGCCTCTCAGGAGAGGTATAGAGGCTCAGCCCTGTCTCGGGCTCTTGGAAGAAGCCCCGCCCCCACCCCTAGCCCCGCCCTTTAGTCCTAAAAGGCCTCTCAGGAGAGGTATAGAGGCTCAGCCCTGTCTCGGGCTCTTGGAAGAAGCCCCGCCCCCACCCCTAGCCCCGCCCTTTAGTCCTAAAAGGCCTCTCAGGAGAGGTATAGAGGCTCAGCCCTGTCTCGGGCTCTTGGAAGAAGCCCCGCCCCCACCCCTAGCCCCGCCCTTTAGTCCTAAAAGGCCTCTCAGGAGAGGTATAGAGGCTCAGCCCTGTCTCGGGCTCTTGGAAGAAGCCCCGCCCCCACCCCTAGCCCCGCCCTTTAGTCCTAAAAGGCCTCTCAGGAGAGGTATAGAGGCTCAGCCCTGTCTCAGGCTCTTGGAAGAAGCCCCGCCCCCACCGCTAGCCCCGCCCTTTAGTCCTAAAAGGCCTCTCAGGAGAGGTATAGAGGCTCAGCCCTGTCTCGGGCTCTTGGAAGAAGCCCCGCCCCCACCCCTAGCCCCGCCCTTTAGTCCTAAAAGCTCTCTCAGGAGAGAGATAGAGGCTCACACCCTGTCTCAGGCTCTTGGGAAGAGGCCCCGCCCCCACCGCTAGCCCCGCCCTTTAGTCCTAAAAGGCCTCTCAGGAGAGGTATAGAGGCTCAGCCCTGTCTCGGGCTCTTGGAAGAAGCCCCGCCCCCACCCCTAGCCCCGCCCTTTAGTCCTAAAAGCTCTCTCAGGAGAGAGATAGAGGCTCACACCCTGTCTCGCGCTCTTGGAAGAAGCCCCGCCCCCACCGCTAGCCCCGCCCTTTAGTCCTAAAAGGCCTCTCAGGAGAGGTATAGAGGCTCAGCCCTGTCTCGGGCTCTTGGAAGAAGCCCCGCCCCCACCCCTAGCCCCGCCCTTTAGTCCTAAAAGCTCTCTCAGGAGAGAGATAGAGGCTCACACCCTGTCTCAGGCTCTTGGGAAGAGGCCCCGCCCCCACCGCTAGCCCCGCCCTTTAGTCCTAAAAGGCCTCTCAGGAGAGGTATAGAGGCTCAGCCCTGTCTCAGGCTCTTGGAAGAAGCCCCGCCCCCACCGCTAGCCCCGCCCTTTAGTCCTAAAAGGCCTCTCAGGAGAGGTATAGAGGCTCAGCCCTGTCTCGGGCTCTTGGAAGAAGCCCCGCCCCCACCCCTAGCCCCGCCCTTTAGTCCTAAAAGCTCTCTCAGGAGAGAGATAGAGGCTCACACCCTGTCTCAGGCTCTTGGGAAGAGGCCCCGCCCCCACCGCTAGCCCCGCCCTTTAGTCCTAAAAGGCCTCTCAGGAGAGGTATAGAGGCTCAGCCCTGTCTCGGGCTCTTGGAAGAAGCCCCGCCCCCACCCCTAGCCCCGCCCTTTAGTCCTAAAAGGCCTCTCAGGAGAGATATAGAGACTCAGCCCTGTCTCGGGCTCTTGGAAGAAGCCCCGCCCCCACCCCTAGCCCCGCCCTTTAGTCCTAAAAGGCCTCTCAGGAGAGGTATAGAGGCTCAGCCTTGTCTCAGTGTCGAGGTTAGAATTCAACAACTTGGAAAACTCATTTAAGTTTCAGACTAAAACCCGGAGCGGATGTATTAAAAAAAACACTTGTATTTCTTTTCTGTTTCACGCCATGCCGCCATTGCTGTCAATCTTTCTGTCTATCTATTTCCATAGGTCACACTATTGTTGGCTACATCCTATCCGCATATACTTATAGTACCTGGAAGGGGAAGAATCTTTATGTGGACAACTTCTACGTCATGCCGGAATTTAGAGGTCAATGGGAGCGGGGCAGAATGGTTGTCACTGCGGAATCCATCCACACGATGGAATTAATCCAGTTTTGCACTGCTTTCTAAACGCCACTGGTTTTTCGTTCTTGCAGGGAGGCGCATCGGGAAGAAGCTCATGTCCTCAGCTGCAGAGGTACGTTTCGGGAAATTGTATTTTGGAGCAGGCATGGGCCAATTTAGGCCCTCCAGGTGTTTTGGACTTCAACTCCCACCATTCCTAACAGCCTGCCGGCTGTTAGGAATGGTGGGAGTTGAAGTCCAAAACACCTGGAGGGCCTAAATTGGCCCATGCCTGCTATTTCGTCTGTTTGGTTTTTTTTGCTCAGTCGGCTTGGGCCCGGGGCTGCACCGAATTCCGGATGCACTCTTCGTCAAAAAAGCCGGAAAACTACGCCGTTTTGCAGCGCTTTGGAGGAGGAGACCTCAGCGCCAAGCACGGATGGAACCTTCTCCGCTTCTACAACGACGCCGTGCAAAAACGGGCCGCCCAGAGCAAGGTCTAGCATGGGAGAGAGGCATGTATCATGCAAAAAAGGCACAGAACATTGGTCCGGAAAATAAAACACTGCAAATGGTTTCCAAAGCATTTGTTGTTTCTCTCTGTTGGCCCATGCCTGATTTACATGGTGGAATATACAGCATTCTCTGCCCAAGAGAGCTACAAGCCTCGCCAAACTACAACTCCCAGCATTCTATAGCATTGAGCCACATAGTCGTAATTAAAAGTGGGGTCGAAGTACATTCATTCTGCAATGAAGAAAACACTTGACTTGCAGTTTATTCTGTAACTAGAATGCCATTGATATTCCCCATCTGAGTAATGTTTAACTTGAACTCGGTTCTTGTTGACTTTGGAACCCATTGGTTTAAACTGTACTTAAATCACCCCTTGCGCTTACTATCTACAATTCTGGACTCCAATGCCCAGAATCCCCAAATTGGGAAGTTATTAACATAACGGAAATCTCAAAGGTATTTTTAATAATAATAATAATAATAATAATAATAATAATAATAATAATAATAATAATAATAAGGTAACTTTTGCAAACCTTTGCAAACTTTTCCATGCTATGGAACCCTGGGGTTTATAGTTTTCCCAAGGTCTGGAGCCTTCCCTGCAAAAGAAGGCTGGGGCTTGATGATGATGACGTTTATAATAATAATGATAATCAAGTAACTTTTGCAAATTTTTGCAAACTTTTCCATGCTGACATAACATGTTTTTTTAATAATGACAATAATAACAATAATAATGATTAGGTAACTTTTGCAAACTTTTCCATGCTATGGAGGCCTGGGGTTTATAGTTTTCCCAAGGTCTGGAGCCTTCCTTGCAAAAGAAGGCTGGGGCTCTATATTGTTGTTGTTGTTGTTGTTGTTGTTGTTGTTGTTGTTATATTTATACCCTGCTTGATCTCTCCCGAAGGAGACTCAAAGCGGCTCCACCAAACTACAATGGCCAGAATCCCCAAATTGGGAAGTTATTAACATAACGGAAATCCCAAAGATATTTTAATAATAATAATAATAATAATAATAATAATCAGGCAATTTTTGCAAACTTTTCCATGTTATGGAACCCTGAGGTTTGTAGTTTTCCCAAGGTCTGGAGCCTTCCTTGCAAAAGGCTGGGGCTCTATATTATTGTTGTTGTTATTATTATTATTATTATTATTATTATTATTATTATTATTATTATTATTATATTTATACCCCGCTTGATCTCTCCCAAAGGAGACTCAAAGTGGCTCCGTAAAACTACAATGCCCAGAATCACCAAACTGGGACATTATTAACATAACGGAAATTCCAAAGTTACTTTTAATAATAATAATAATAATAATAATAATAATAATAATAATAATAATAATAATGGTGATGATTATGATTATGATGATCAGGTAAGTTTTGCAAACTTTTGCAAACTTTTCCATGCTATAGAACCCTGAGGTTTGTAGTTTTCCCAAGGTCTGGAGCCTTCCTTGCAAAAGGCTGGGGCTCTATATTATTATTATTATTATTATTATTATTTTATATTTATATTTATTTATACCATGCTTGATCTCTCCCAAAGGAGACTCAAAGTGGCTCCGTAAAACTACAATGCCCAGAATCACCAAACTGGGACATTATTAACATAACGGAAATTCCAAAGTTACTTTTAATAATAATAATAATAATAATAATAATAATAATAATAATAATAATAATAATAATAATAATGGTGATGATTATGATTATGATGATCAGGTAAGTTTTGCAAACTTTTGCAAACTTTTCCATGCTATAGAACCCTGAGGTTTGTAGTTTTCCCAAGGTCTGGAGCCTTCCTTGCAAAAGGCTGGGGCTCTATATTATTATTATTATTATTATTATTATTATTATTATTATTATTATTATTATTATTTTATATTTATATTTATTTATACCATGCTTGATCTCTCCTGAAGGAGACTCATAGTGGTTCCACCAAACTACAACTCCCAGGATTCCATAGCATTAAATCATTGCCCATTAACGGGTGTCAAAACAACTTTAATTCCACGGTGTAGGTGCAAAGACAAAGCAGATCTTGCAGTGATTCCATGGCATGGAGCCACGGCAGTCCAAGTGGGGTTGAAGGGCCTTCATTCCATAATCTGGTTGGATGATGTCCAGTTTTCCAAGGACGGCTGCCTAGCATTTCAAGGGAAGGGCTGGTCCGGAGGCAGGTGGAGGAGGGCGTCCATGAAGATGCTGAGGGTCCCGATGGAGGTGAAGATGATGAAGGTCCAGAAGAAGAGGCGGTCCACCACGAAGGCCACGTATTCCCAGTCCTCCCTCAGCTGGACATGGGGAGAAAGAGGCTGAGACAGTGTGCCTCACCCAAGGTCATGCATTGGATTTCCATCTACACTGTAGGCCAGGCATGGGCCAACTTGGGCCCTCCCTCCAGGTGTTTTGGACTGCAACTCCCACCATTCCTAACAGCCTCAGGCCCCTTCCTTTTGCCCCTCAGCCGCTTAAGCAGTTTTGGACTGCAACTCCCATAGACATTTGTAAAGTGTGTCCCATTATCGGACTATATTTCCTGGTGTAAACCATGGTGTTTTGGACTTCAACTCCACTCCTTTCAGAGTAAGAAGTAGACTTACAGACTCCAGCACTGGGATTTGTGATGGCAATAATAATAATAATAATAATAATAATAATAATAATAATAAAGAACTGGTGGGATCACAAACCTGCAAAAGTATTGGAAAATGAGCACGCAAAGATACTGTGGGACTTCCGAATCCAGACAATCACAAGTCAAACACTTCCCGAGTGTCTAGGACTGTGTGATGTATTTTCGGATGATGCGTGCAGATCCCAGTCGGGTGGCCTTTTGCAGTGGGCAGATCGTGATTTTGTCAATGTCTATTGTTTCCAAATGCCGGCTGAGATCTTTTGGCACGGCACCCAGTGTGCCCATCACCGCCGGGACCACCTTAAGCGGCTGAGGGGCAAAAGGAAGGGGCCTGAGGCTGTTAGGAATGGTGGGAGTTGCAGTCCAAAACACCTGGAGGGAGGGCCCAAGTTGGCCCATGCCTGCACTCAACTCACCGCATCGTAATCCTCCTCCTCCTGGAGCTGCTCTGCAATGTACAGAACCGCACTCATGGCCGACTTCAGGTCCGGAGGGAGGGTGACGCTGTGGCTGCTGGGACCATCAATGAATTTTTTCATGTCCGTGGAGAAGGCCTCCAGCTGGAACCTTTGGAGGAGGAGACCGAGAAGACAGAGTCCAAAGGAACAAGAACCACATTTTGTCCCAACTCATGGATGTGTCTACATTGCAGAATTAATGCATTCTAGTACAAGTTTGGTTGCCATGGCTGAATGCTATACAATCCAGGGAGTTGTAGTTTGCACTTTGGCAGAGAACTTTGGCTAAACTACAACTCCCAGGGTTCCAGAGCATTGAGCCATGGCAGTTCAAGTGGAGTCAAACTGCATCGTTTCTACAGTGTGAATGTATATCTACTTCTCAGTCCTGGATTCCGAGTCCATATTCCTACCTTAACCTTCCTTTTTCCATCCATATCCATATCCATACACAAATACATATATGATATATATATACACAAAGACACACATATTATATATATATATATACACACACCACACATATACATTATAAGTACACACACCACATTTATACATTATAAATACACACAGACATTTATACATTATATATATATGCACACACACAACACATGCATTATATATGCACACACCAAACATATACATAATATATATACATACATGCATACCAGACATATATACACTATATATACATACACCAGACATATACATAATATATATACACACACCACACGTATACGTTATATATCCACACACACATACAACACATATATAAACACACACATTTACGTAAAATATATACACACACCACACATATACATAATATATATATATAAACACATACTCTACACATATTTTATATACACATACACCATGCATATACATAATATACACACACACACCCCACATATACGTAATGCTGGTATATCTGTAGACACACACCACACATATACATAATACTGTGTATACACACACACACACACACACACACCCCAAACGTATACATAATACATACACACACCACACACATATATAATGTATATATATACACTACACATATACATATAATATATATACATACTCTACACATACTCTACATTATATACACACACACACCACACATATACATAATATATACACACACCACACACATATATAATGTATATATAAACACATACACTACACATATACATATACATAATATATATACATACTGTACACATACTCTACATTATATATACACACACACCACACATATACATAATATATATATATACACACACACACCACATATACGTAATGCTGGTATATCTGTACGCACACACCACACATATAGATAATATATATACATATACACCACACATATATAATACATACACACACACCACACATATACATATACACAGATATATATTATACACCCAAACACCCCACACATATTCTATCTGTCTGTCTGCTTGCCTGCCTATGGTTTCTGATGCCACCCCATAGAAAACCAAGAGCTCACCTGTTGGGTTTGGGGAACTCGTAGGCAGGGGTGCGGATGAAATACTCATCCGTTCTGCGGTTGGCTTTCACGGCAAACTCTGGCCTTGGGGGCAGAGGAGGGGGCTTCAGAACGGGCTCTGGTTTGGGGCGCCGCAACCCCAAATACGGAGGGAGCTTGTGGATGAAGATCTGAGGGAGAAGGAGGAGATGGGTGGGAGACCCGTGGGTCCATCCATCCTCAAGCAGTCTGGAGGTGGGCTCAATGTTTGGTGCTCTGTGGCCTTCCAGGGACCACCACCGGTGTAGGCCACTCTACCTCCCACCCGTGTGGGCCACTCTACCTGCCGGACCCAGGCGGGCATCTGGTGGGTGCTGGGGGAGCGGTGGTGGAGGTTGAGGTCCACGACGCTGAGGATGACGGAGAAGGTGACCAGGGTCATGGTGAACATCAGGTACTTGATGATGATGGGCACGGCCAGGGAGGTCTCGGGCACCTTGTCGGCCAGAAGCAGTAGGAAGACGGTCAGCGTCAGGAGGGCGAAGATGGACAGGGTGATCTTCTCACCTGCAGGACACCAAGACTGGTCAAGATCAGAGGGTCCAGCCTTTTGGCCTGAAGAAGACTTTCCTGCAGAGAAGAAGCCCAGTCTCCTCCCAAAGAGATGCAGACATGGCAAGGGAGATCCAGCCCATGACACTGGGAACGGATTCCCACGTATTTAATGTTGTTTTATTGTAATTGTTTGGGCTTGACCCCCCGTTAGCCGCCCCAAGTCCCTTTGAGGAGATGGAGGCGGGAGACAAAAATAAAGTTATATGCTGGATTTCGTATCACAAAATCACAAACAAGAAATAAAGATCAGGGCATTCGCCGATGATGTAATTTGTATAATTGAAAACCCCAAAATTAAAATAAAAGATTGGATAAATAAAAATAGAAGAATTCATAAAATTGGCAGGTTTTAAAATAAATAAAAGCAAAACAGTAATCTTAACGAAAAACATGTCAATAAAAAGCCAGATGGAATTAAAGGAGATATCGGGATTCAAAATAACAATTTTAAAAAAATATTTTGGGGAAAATAATCAACTATTAGATCTGAATTACGGAGAAAAATGGAAAGAGATTAAAAAAGATTTAGATAATTGGACAAACTTAAATATATCTCTTATGGGCAGGATTGCAGTCATCAAAATGAACGTCCTACCGAAATTATTATACCTATTTCGAAATATCCCTTTTATAAGAGGTACTAAATTATTTAAACAGTGGAATACAGAATTAACAAAATTTATATGGAAAAATAAAAGACCTCGAATCTATATATATAAAAGGGTAATGAAATTTCGGCCTAGGACAAAACAACAAAACTACACGTCCCAGAAACACTAAACTTGGCAGCACAACCCCTCATCCATGCCTCTACGTTCATACAACAAAAAGAAAAGAAAAATAAAGTCCTAATTAGAGGGAGAGGAATAATCGTTTTTATCCAATTGCTGCCAGTTAGAAGGCTAAGCTCCGCCCACTTGGTCTCTTAGCAACCCACTCAGCCCACCAAGCCTCTCAATAATAATAATAATAATAATAATAATAATAATAATAATAATAATAATAATAATAATAATACAATCCTAAGGTTAGCAGATACCCCTAAGGATCATCCAGTTCAACTTCCTTATATCATGCAGCAGGACACAATCCAACCACTCCTGACAGATGGCCATCCAATATCTGCACAATAATAATACACATCGAATCATACCATCAGTTAGGAGACACCCCTAAAGGACATCCAGTCCAACCCAACTCTGCCATTGGACGATACAATCCAAACACTCCCAACAGACGGCCAGCCAGCCTCTCAATAATAGTAATACTACTACTACTACTACTACTACTACTAATAATAATAATAATAATAACATCATCATACAATCCTAAGGTTTGGAGTGACCCTTAAGGATCATCTAGATCAACTTCCTTCTACCATGCAGGAGGACACAATCCAAGTACTCCTGACAGATGGCCATCCAGCCTCAACAAGTTCTCACCGACACCACCAGACAACGCCACAGCAACGCGTGGCTGGGCACAGCTACTTAAATTTAATATAATGATTATCCCCCAAACAAAAGGAGGCTTTGGCCTACCAGATTTACAAACCTACCATGAGGCTTGCGCATTAGATTGGGTAATACATTGGGTCAAACTGGAAAAAAAATATTTAACTATAGAAGGGTTTAATTTGTATTGGGGATGGCATGGCTATCTATGTTATGACAAAATGAAAATAGACAAAAATTTCGGGAACCACAAGTCGAACACTTCTCAAGTGTTTAGGATATTATTATTATTATTATTATTATTATTATTATTATTATTATTATTATTATTATTATTATTATGTTTGAAATTGAGATTTTGTGGGGGGAATAATAATGAAACCAAAACACTCGCAAGACTTTGGGGTTTCGGGACCACCCACCGGCTTCGGGAGGGAGGTAGAAGACGAAGATGGCCAGGATGGTGATCAGGATGCAGGGGATGATGACGTTGATGAGGTAGAAGAGGGGCTTCCGGCGGATGATGAGGTAGAAGGTGATGTCCTCGTAAATGGGGTCCCCGGGGAGGGTGTTCTTGCGGGAGGGGCGGTGCCGGATCTCCCACTGACCGTTGTCTGCGGAGGAGGAAGAAGGTTGGGTCAGGCTGGATGCCCTCTAGGGTCTCCTCCAACTCTGTAACCCAGGCGTGGGCCAAATTGGGCCCTCTACCCTGTTTCCCCGAAAATAAGACAGTGTCTTATATTAATTTTTGCTCCCAAAGATGCGCTAGGTCTTATTTTCAGGGGATGTCTTATTTTTCCATGAAGAAGAGCTCACATTTATTGTTGAACAACAAAATGAAAATTTTTATATACTGTAAAGTAGTTGTCATCACAAACCAGCAGAACCAGACAAACTATGAATCCGATCAAGATTTTCTTGTTACTACAGTAGAGTCTCACTTATCCAACATAAACGGGCCGGCAGAACTTTGGATAAGCGAATATGTTGGATAATAAGGAGAGATTAAGGAGAAGCCTATTAAACATCAAATTAGGTTATGATTTTACAAATTAAGCACCAAAACATCATGTTATACAACAAGTCTGGCAGAAAAAGTAGCTCAATACACAGTAATGCTACGTAGTAATTACTGTATTTATGAATTTTGCACCAAAATATCATGATATATTGAAAACATTGACTACAAAAATGCGTTGGATAATCCAGAACGTTGGATAAATGAGTGTTGGATAAGTGAGACTCTACTGTACCATTATTTACATGTACAACAATCTATGGTACCTCTTGCAGTTTAGGTTTCACAAGGTTTCCACGCTCATTTCTCTCTATTCTAGTTTCAATGTAGTCATGAATGATGAATAATATAATATACTATAATAATAATATGATAATATAATAATAATATAATGATATACAATATATTAATGAGATAATATAATAATAGGATATAATAATAACAGAATATGATAATAATATGGTATTAATAGGATAATATAATAATGGGATATAATAACAGAATAGCATAATAATATAATAATAGGATAATATAATAGAATAATAGAATGGAATAGAATGATATAAAATATATTAATAGGATAATATAAAATGGAATATAATAATAACAGAATAATAATATAATAATATGAAAATATAATAGAATAATAATAGAATAATAATAGAATGATATAATAATAATAGAAAAATATAATAGAATGATATAAAATATATTAATAGGATAATATAATAATAGGATATAATAATAGTAACAGAATATGATGATAATAATATGGTAATAATAATAGTATAAAATAATAAGTTTCATGGCATAGGATAGGAATAAGGATGAGAGGAGAATCCCTATGCGTCCTGTACCTTTAAGAAACAGAAAGAGCAGGACGAGTGGAAAGGGTGTTCAAGTCCTCTTCCTTCCCTCCCACCCTCCCTTGCCCTGGCTCCAGGAGCCAATCAGAAGCCTTGGGGGTGAAGGGAGCATGGCCAGGACGGAGCCTTGTCTCGGAAGGAAGAAACGGCAGCGCAGCAGCAGCCACGGAGGCTGGGGGGCAGGCAAGGCAAGGACAGCAAGCACTTTCTCTCCCTCCCTCCCTCCAGTGTGTATGAATGAGTGCTGCTTCTGCCCTGCAGCCATGTTTCCCAATGGAACTCTGCTGCAGCCTTAGTTGCTAGGTCTTACTTTCAGGGGAGGCCTTATATTTGGCAATCCCCCCAAACCCCTACTAGGTCTTATTTTTTGGGGAGGTCTTATTTTAGGGGAAACACGGTAGGAGGGCCCAAGTTGGCCTATGCCTGCTGTAACCCCTATGGTCCCCTGGGCCGCCTGTTGTGGTTCAGTCTGATGATGAAGGGGGATTTGGGGTTTTGCAGGCTGACCAAAGCAATGCTGAAGAGAGGAATATCGAAGGCTCTGATGCTGGAAATGTTGAGTTGTCAGTGAGGCTGCAGGGTAGTGAGGAAACAGAAACTAATGATAAGGGTGACCTTTCCCAGGAGTTTGAACATCAACAAGTTCCAGGTGTTTCAGGCAGTGACTCAGAGGAGTCGTCCTTAGATAGAGATACAAGGTTAAGATTAAAGATTCGCCCCAGATGCTCCCTTTGAATAGCTGGCAAATGCATGGGAATTCAAGGGCAGAGAAATGCCTTTCTGGCTTCTAAACATGGATAAATACAGGAGAAACAGAGAGAGATTTCAGATGTAGCAACATTGGTTCTTGGAAGCACATCTCCTGCCGTGTCTTAGCTCATGGAAAAGGATTCTTGTGTTGTTGAAGGCTTTCATGGCTGGGATCACAGGGTTGTTGTATGTCTTTTGGGCTGTGTGGCCATGTTCCAGAAGTATTCTCTCCTAACGTTTCACCCACATCTATGGCAGGCATCCTCAGAGGTTGTGAGGCATGGATAAAACTAGGCAAGGAAGGTAATATATATCTGTGGAGAGTCCAGGGTGTGGCAAGAGTCCTTTGTCAGTTGGAAGCCAGCGTTCATGTTTCAGTTAATCACCCTAATTAGCATTGGAAAGGTTTGTCTCTTGCCTGGGGGGCATCCTTTGTTCAGAGTCATTAGCCGTCCTTGGGGCTCCTCTTCCTTGCCTAGTTTATCCATGCCTCACAACCTCTGATGATGTCTGCCATAGATGTGGGCGAAACGTCAGGAGAGAATACTTCTGGAACATGGCCACACAGCCCGAAAGACATACAACAACCCTGAAAAGGATTCTTGTTTATGTTCATGCCTGGAAACTGTGTTTTGGACTTTAATCTGAAGCTCATGGCGCTTTGCTTTCAGGACTAATTTCCTATATCAGAGACTTGGATTTATATTCTGCATATTGCTTTTACTATTGGATTGGATTGCTTTTATGGACTGCCATTGCATTTGGATGTTCTGCTTTCTTTTTATACAGATTTTGGTATCTTTTATCAATAAACTGTTTAAACCTAGCCTGCTGTGCTGGAGTGTGTGTTAAGAGCAAGTTGAACCGGTGCTGAGGTGCAACACCGCCCCTCTCACCGATGAAGGTGTTTTCGTGGAGGATGATCTCCTTCAGCTCCTTCCCGTCCTTGTTGAGCGGGTGCAGGAGGGAGAGCTCGGAGGAGTCGTAGCTGAAAGAGCGGAAGACCAGGGTGCAGTTTTGCCAGTCGAAGGGGAAGTAGGTCACCTGTCCAAAAGAAAGAGAACAAACATGAAACGCCCTTCAAGAGACTGCAATGCCCAGAATCCCTGACTATCAGGATCACCGTATCAGCCTGGAACTGGCTGCTTCGGTTCTCTGCCATAAAGAAGGGAGGTGGTGGTACAGGGAAGGTAGTGTAGATAGGACATCTGTTTTGTGAGGAAAATAGAAATTGCAATGAACAGACTGTAGGCACAGTATTTGACCACTAGGGGGCAGATGGGTGTTTGAATGGGAAACTTTAGAACTGTCTTTTAAAGACTGTGGAAAGATGGAATGAATCATTCGTTTTCAATGTGGTGGTGTTGTGAGCTTGATTTCAACTCCAAGACTCTGACTATGCCAAAGCAATGGTTCTGGAGGAATTGGGGACATGGAGTTGCTGCTGTGGGTGGAGACTTGGACTGGGGAATCTGAAGACCCAGATTCAAATCTCTATTGCCGGGCCGTAGAACCCCACTGGATGGCGTTGGGAGATGTCACACTTTCTTAGCCTCTGAAGAAGGCAAAGGTAAATCCCCTTGGAACAAGAAAAGTCTTTGAGAAGGTTGCCTTGGGGTCAGCCCGAGTCTGAAACGACTTGAAAGCACACAACAACAACAACAACAACAACAACATACTATAGTCTGGCCCAAATGCCCTATAGTATGTTTGGACTGAACATAAGTTAACTGAATGGCATTCAATCATATCTGTGACCCAGCAGGGAACATATGCCTTGTGTACACGAGAAGGGTGTCTTACTGTAATGATGATGATGATGATAATAATAATAATAATCACCGTCGTGCCTCCACAAGATTTCTCACTGTTTACTCCTGTTAAGCCCTCGTTAGTTGGAGGAGATTAGCATTTTACGTATAGTTTGTGGGGTTAGTCTAGATAGCCAAAAAAGGGTCCGATACTCTGGCGAGAAAAGAGAGCCTCTAAGATAAGAATTTCCCTTCTATTTCCCAAATAAATCTCACCAGAGCTGAAGAAAAGGCCACCGAGTTGTTTAATTGTCTGCTTGACGAATTATCGCGGCTTTGACATCCTTTCCAGCTGGATCGCAATGAACAACTTGGTGGCCTTTTCTTCAGCTCTGTGTCCAGGTTGGTTCATCAAGTGCTCTGCTATGATGGATTTCTCTGGTTGAGTTAGTCTGCAGTGCCTTTCATGTTCTTTACATGTTCTGGACACAGTATATTATTTGAGAACACAGAAATGCTGGACCACTCCAACAACG
Organism: Anolis carolinensis; assembly: GCF_035594765.1. NCBI lineage: Eukaryota > Metazoa > Chordata > Lepidosauria > Squamata > Anolidae > Anolis > Anolis carolinensis. The sequence goes on from NW_026943863.1 coordinate 56,016, forward strand.
ATCATGTCAGACTACACAGAGAAGCCATTGAAATTCACAAGCATGTGGACAACTTCAACAGAAAGGAGGAAACCATGAAAATGAACAAAATCTGGCTTTCAATATTTTAAAAAACTCCAAAATCAGAACAGTAAATAAAGACATGGGAACCAAGGGCAGCTAACGACTCTAAACAAAAGATGCCCCCAGGCAGGAAGCCAGGAGATTTTTTTTTTCATGTCAGGAGCAACCGGAGTTGCTTCTGGAGTGAGAGAATTGGCCGTCTGCAAGGACGTTGCCCAGGGGACATTGCCCGGATGTTTTGATGTTTTTATCATCCTTGTGGGAGGCTTCTCTCATGTCCCCGCATGGAGCTGGAGCTGATAGAGGGAGCTCATCCGTGCTCTCCCCGGGTGGGATTCGAACCTGGCAGCCTTCAGGTCAGCAACCCAACCATCAAGTCACAAGGCTTTTATCCCCTAGGCCACCGGAGGCTCCTAGCCAGGAGATGAAACTATTCATTGCTAATTGAGGTGATTAACCACAACATTCACACTGGCCTCCAACTGACAAAGAGTTCTCTCACCCTGGACTTTCCACAGATATATATGAACCTTCCTTGCTTAGTTTCTTCATACCTCACAACCTCTGAGGATGCCTGCCATAGATGTGGGTGAAACGTCAGGAGAGAATACTTCTGGAACATGGCCATACAGCCCGGAAAACATACAACAACCCTGTGATCCCGGCCATGAAAGCCTTCGACAACATAATAAATTGTTGTTTATTACTCTGTAGCATTCGATCCGTTCCCTGCATCACAGACACCTTCCAAATAAATAGCTAGCGTGGGGGCAGAACAATCACCATTCGAATTCATGGCCGTGTCCGGTCCTCACCTGGATGCTGCAGCTGGTCTGATAGAGAGCCGGGGGCTGCCATTGCACCCTTCCATCATGGCTCACCAGGACGTTGACTGGGAGAGCGATTTCAAAGACACCGTCGTAACTGGAAAGAAGAAGAAAGAGGGTGGAAAGGTGCCATGGAGCCAACCTGGGGATTCTGGGAGCGATTTTGCTAGGCACACATGCAGCAGAAGTCGCTGACGAGAAAACACTAGATAAATGATGATGCTGGAGTCTTCAGCTCTCTATCAAAAGTTTACTCATGAACGGAATTCCACAAGACAATACACAGCTCTCACGCAGGCACACACAGGAAAAAATCCAGAGAAGAGAAAAAAGATAGGAAGCAGAGGGCAATTTATCCCAGACTCTGCTGTCTGATGCAATCCAAGTTTGCAGGCACTTAACCCTTTACACACTGGCATAGTAAACAGTATACAGTGCATGATGCAATCTCCAGCACACATTGCACCACCATGACTCAATTACATTTAAACAATTCTATATACAATCATTCCTACTTTAACAATATATAGCTTTGCCTCTGCATATATCATGTTAGCCTTTTATATAGACAATGTAAACTCTTTGTATTAACCAAAGTAGTACATGTAACACAGAGCTTCTTGTGGGCTGGTGCTTTTCTCCAGAAAGTTCCAAGGAGAGAAGCTAGCTTGGAGTAAACAAGTTAGGTCACAGATACCACTTGTGCCAAAATAGGTGTGGAGGTGAGGAAGACCATCAGCAATTGGTCAAGTTTAGTTAAGTCAAGATATATATTCTTTGTTAACTGCAACACGTTTTGCAGCAGCCATTTGCATGTACAGACCTTTGTGTGTGTATGGCTGTTTGCCTTGTCATAGCCATGATAACAATAACAAAAACAATTTGATGTTTTATTGTTGAGTAATTTGTTTTATTGTTTTGCTTTTGCTTTTATATTGTTGTGTCTGGGCAAGGCCCCATGTAAGCCGCCCTGAGTCCCTTTGGGGAGATGAGGCGGGGTATAAGAATAAAGTTGTTGTTGTTATTATTATTATTATTATTGACACAACAACGTTGTATGACCCAGCAAACAAGATAGACATGCTGGATTTCGTTTCACAAAACCACAAGTCGAACACTTCCCAAGTGTCTAGGACTGTGTGATGTATTTTCGGATGATGCGTGCAGATCCCAGCAGGGTGGCCTTTTGCAGTTGGCAGATCGTAATTTTGTCAATGTCTATTGTTTCCAAATGCCGGCTGAGATCTTTTGGCACGGCACCCAGTGTGCCCATCACCACCGGGACCACCTGCACTGGTTTCTGCCAGAGTCTTTGGAGTTCAATCTTGAGGTCCTGGTAGCGGCTGAGTTTTTCCTGTTGTTTTTCGTCAATGCGACTGTCACCTGGGATGGCAACATCAATGATCCAAACCTTTTTCTTTTCCACAACTGTGATGTCTGGTGTGTTGTGTTCCAGAACTTTGTCAGTCTGGATTCGGAAGTCCCACAGTATCTTTGCGTGCTCATTTTCCAATATTTTTGCAGGTTTGTGATCCCACCAGTTCTTTGCTGCTGGGAGGTGGGACTTGAGGCATAAGTTCCAATGGATCATTTGGGCCACACAGTTGTGCCTCTGTTTGTAGTCTGTCTGTGCAATTTTCTTACAGCAGCTGAGGAGATGATCCATGGTTTCGTTGGTTTCCTTGCACAGTCTGCATTTTGGGTCATCAGCTGATTTTTCGATCTTGGCCTGAATTGCCTTTGTCCTGATGTCTTGCTCCTGGGCTGCAAGGATCAGGCCTTCTGTCTCCTTCTTCAGGGTCCCATTCGTGAGCCAGAGCCAGGTCTTCTCCTTATCAGCTTTTATTAATATTATTATTATTTTGTACTCTCTCACAAGACTGGATTTTCTGCCTGATTGCCACCTGAGTCAGAACCCATTGAGGTAATTGTCTTACACTGGTAAGATGTCTGGGATTTCTGGGAGTTGAAGTCCAAACACCTGGAGGCCCAAAGGTTGGGAACCATTGAATTAGATTGTAAGAATCCCAGGCATTCATCGGGGTGGACTAGATGACCTTCAGGTTGCCCTTTTGTCTCTGCAGCCTTATAGGAACGAGAGTCACAATTATATAATCCAATACACAATGTAACACAGTTTTTGGTCTTGGGTTATAAATGCCAGTCTCTCTTGACATTTCACTTACATCTGAGGATGCCTGCCATGGATGTAATTTAACAATATAATAATATATAATACTCATATTATACTATACTAATATTATAATATATTGTATATACATATACAGTAGAGTCTCACTTATCCAACACTCGCTTATCCAACGTTCTGGATTATCCAATGCATTTTTGTAGTCAATGTTTTCAATATATCATGATATTTTGATGCTAAATTCATAAATACAGGAATTCCTACATAGCATTACTGCGTATTGAACTACTTTTTATGTCAAATTTGTTGCTAAACATGATGTTTTGGTGCTTAATTTGTAAAATCATAACCTAATTTGATGTTTAATAGGTTTTTCCTTAATCTCTCCTTATTATCCAACATATTCGCTTATCCAACGTTCTGCCGGCCCGTTTACGTTGGATAAGCGAGACTCTACTGTAATATTGATAATAATATTATGACATGATACAATGTAATAATAATAATAATACACTACTTTCTATATACTGCAATTAAGTAACTATAACAATAATAACAAAAAAATTAATTAATTTTTTCCAGAATATACACAATTTAGTGTAGATAATACACATAGCAAAATAGATACTCTAACTTGCAGTCTTAAATCTGTTCTATTTATGTCCCTTTTTTCATATCTATATATTAATCTTTCTTTTTCTCTTTTCTTTTTTCCTTTTTGCTTTTCCTTTTTCTTCTTTATTACTATTATATTATTACTGTATTATAAAAGAAATCTTAATAAAAAGTATTTTAAAAAATAATACACTATTATAATTGTATATTCATATTACATGTAATATTACTAACAATATTGCAATATAGTCGTATAGTACAATATAATAATATATAATGCTTATATAGTGCTATACTAATAATATAATATATTGTATGTATATATATTACATATAAATGTTGCTAATAAATAAATAAAATAATAGACGTAGGCAAAACGTCAGGAGAGAATGCTTCTGGAACATGGCCAGATAGCCCGGAAAACTCACAACAGCCCAATTTTGTGGCAGCCACATAAATGAAGTTTTTGTAATAGAACTACTTTCAAAGTAAGGGCTGCACAATTAAATAGGAAATAACACTTTCGAACTAGGAACAAACCGGCAGAGTCCTTAAGGGAGACTCACTTGTTCATCAGGACTATATCCGGAAGCCAGACGTCGCTGGAAAAAATGGGCACGGAGGTGATCCCTTGGAAATCCTTGGGATCCCAGGTGAAGCGATAATCGATCCATTCCTGTTATTGGTAGAGAGAAAAGAAAAAGGTTGGAAAGAGAAAAGGGAGGAAAAATATGAATGACAACGGACCCTCAGTATCCACTGGGGCTTAGTTCCAGTACTGCAGTGGATACGGAGATCTGTAGATGCTCAGGTCTCATTGTATAGCATGATGACGACAACGACGATGATGGTGGTGATAGACAAAATTATGATCTACCAACTGCAAAAGGCCACCCTACTGGGATCTGCACGCATCATCTGAAAATACATCACACAGTCCTAGACACTTGGGAAGTGTTCGACTTGTGATTTTGTGATACGAAACCCAGCATATCTATCTTGTTTGCTGTGCCATACAATAAAATAATAATAAAATAATAAAAATAATATAAGCAGAATCGAGAAGCAACTGGAAAAGTAGATGTGATATGAGGATTTAAAGATCGAACTGCAAAGACTCTGGCACAAGCCAGTCCCAGTGGTCCCAGTGGTGATTGGCACACTGGATGCAGTGCCTAAAAACCTTGGCTAGCACTTGAAAGCAATTGGAGCTGATAAAATTACCACCTTTCAGCTGCAAAAGGCCACACTACTCGAATCTGTATGCATTATTCGCTGATACATCACACTTGAGAAGTTCCAACATGTGATCCAATACAACAGCCAGCAGTGTGATCTTGTTGTGCATCAAATAACAACAAAAACAATAACAACAATAATAAGACTACATAGTCCTAGACACTTGGGAAGTGTCTGACATGTGATCCAATACAACAGCCAGTAGTGTGATCTTGTTTGCTGTGTGCTCATCTTGTTGTGTATCTAATAATAATAATAATAATAATAATAATAATAATAATAATAATAATAATAATAATTTATTTATAGACGGCCCTATTTCCCCGGAGGGAGTCAGGGCTGTTATCAACACATATGGCAAACACTCAACGTCAATGGCATTAACATTTGTATAAAAAGGCAAAAATTGCTTTTGGGAATTCTTAAGAAGATTTCCAGGCTATGGATAATGGAAACCATGGGTGCTGAATACGTGGATACAGAGGGCTGACTGTGGCTGCATCCACATTGTAGTAGTAGGAATTCATTTTAATTAAACTGGAATCCTGGGAGTTGTATTTTGGCAAGGTCTTCAGCCTTCTCTGCTCAAGGATGCAGGAGTTTTCACCAAAACTACAAACGCTTGTAATTCCATGGCATGGAAGTGGTGTCAAACTGCATTAATTCTCCTGTGTAGATACACCCTGTTGGTAGATTCTGCTGTTGCAAAGAGAAGCTGAATGTTTTGCCTTTGCTACTTACCAGATTCAGGTAGACTTTGACAGTCAGTTTTTCGTCTTTTTCATTCTGAAAAAAGGAAAACAAAGCCCATAGAAGTAAACGACATAAACTTCAGATGGTCTGGACTCCGACTCCCACCATTCCTAACAGCCTCAGGCCCCTTCCTGATCAAGATGTATGAGAAGTGAGGTATTTGAGATTAAAAAGACCCATTTGAACTACTTTGTGGGTCTTATAAGGAAGGACCAAAGATGTTGGACACTTCGGTTGCCAGAAAGTAACAAGCCAACGCCATGAACTAGGGAGCCAATAGGGCGGAGCCGAAAGGGCAGTTGAGCATTTTCTGGTAATAAGTTGTTCATTTTTTCTCCTTTTGGCCAGCAGAGTAATTGCCACTTAGGGAACTTACAGTTATTTGCATTCGGGGTCGTGATTCACCTTGCTTATCCACTATTGCAACTTCATTGTTTTTAATTTGATGTTTTAATTCTGTGTTGTGTTTTTTCACCTATTGTGTATATTTTATTATTGGTTTATGTTTTTGTCCTTTGATGTTTCACATTTTATCATTGCTTGTATTTTGATTTTGCTGTAAGCCGCCCCGAGTCCCCTTCGGGGGAGATGGAGGCGGGATATAAATAAACTTATTATTATCAACACAACGACGTTGTATGGCACAGCAAACAAGATAGATATGCTGGATTTCGTTTAGCAAAACCACAAGTCGAACACTTCCCAAGTGTCTAGGACTGTGTGATGTATTTTCTGATTATGTGTGCAGATCCCAGTAGGGTGGCCTTTTGCAGTTGGCAGATGGTGATTTTGTCAATGTCTATTGTTTCCAAATGCCGGCTGAGATCTTTTGGCACAGCACCCAGTGTGCCCATCACCACCGGGACCACCTGTACTGGTTTCTGCCAGAGTCTTTGAAGTTCAATCTTGAGGTCCTGATAGCGGCTGAGTTTTTCCTGTTGTTTTTCATCTATGCGACTGTCACCTGGGATGGCAACATCAATGATCCAAACCTTGTTCTTTTCCACAACTGTGATGTCTGGTGTGTTGCGTTCCAGAACTTTGTCAGTCTGGATTCGGAAGTCCCACAGTATCTTTGCGTGCTCATTTTCCAATACTTTTGCAGGTTTGTGATCCCACCAGTTCTTTACTGCTGGGAGGTGGTACTTGAGGCATAAGTTCCAATGAATCCTTTGGGCCACATAGTTGTGCCTCTGTTTGTAGTCTGAGCGATTTTCTTACAGCAGCTGAGGATATGATCCATGGTTTCATCAGCTTCCTTGCACAGTCTGCATTTTGGGTCATCATCTGATTTTTCGATCTTGGCCTGAATTGCCTTTGTCCTGATGTCTTGCTCCTGGGCTGCAAGGATCAGGCCTTCTGTCTCCTTCTTCAGGGTCCCATTCGTGAGCCAGAGCCAGGTCTTCTCCTTATCAGCTTTTCCTTCAATTTTGTCAAGGAACTTTCCATGCAGTGTTTTGTTGTGCCAGCTGTCAGCTCTATTATTATTATTATTATTATTATTATTATTATTATTATTATTATTATTGGGACGGTGTGTGATTTTTCGCAAGGAGCCAAGAAAGATGGAAAGGGCTGGAGGGCTGAAGTTTGCACCACCTTGCTCTGGCTCAATATTCGAGAGAGAGAGAATGAGCAATGCAGGAAGGTCCCCTGCCAGGATGGATGGGCTATTAATAGCCAGGAAATGCAGCTGTCGCTTGGGCTTCCTTTAACCCTCTCTGTCTCCAAACCCAGGAAGGACTGGAAGGGAAAAATACCCTTCAAGGGGGGAGGCCAAGGAGGTCAATGTGGTAAAGAAAGTCAGAGGGGTGTGACACATTCCCAGGCCCTCGTCGCTGTCTCACTCGTTTATTCGTCTACGACTCTTGGTGACCTCGTGGACCAGTCCAGGCCAGAGCTCCCTGTCGGCCGTGGCCAACCCCAGTTCCTTCAAGGTCAAGCCAGTCCCTTCAAGGATCCCGTCCATCCATCTTGCCCTTGGTCGGCCCCTCTTCCTTTTTCCTTCCATTTTCCCCAGCATCGTGATCTTCTCCAAGCTTTCCTGTCTCCTCATGATGTGGCCAAAATACTTCAACTTTACCTCTAATATCCTTCCCTCCAGGGAGCATTATTTCCTGGAGGATGGACTGGTTGGGTCTTCTTGCCAAGGTCCAAGGCACTCTCAGGATTGAGTTTAAAAGCGCCTCTCTTCCTTCCTTCGCTCAGCCTTCCTTATGGTCCAGCTCTTGCATCCATAGGTCACTATGGGGAATACCATGGCTTTGACTCTGCGGACCTTCGTGGCCCGTGTGATGTCTCTGCTCTTCACTATTTTGTCAAGGTTGGCCATTGCTCTGCTCCCAAGAAGGAAACGTCTCCTGATTTCCTGGCTGCAGTCTGCATCTGCAGTGATCTTCACGCCTAGAAATGCAAAGTCTGTCACTGCCTCCAAGTTTTCTCCCTCTATTTGCCAGTTATCAATAGGTGTGGTTGCCATGATCTTGGTTTTCTTGATGTTTAACTGCAACCCAGCTTTTACACTTTCTTCTTTCTTCCACCTTGGTGAGAAGGCTCCTCAGCTCCTCCTCACTTTCGGCATTCATCAGAGTGGGATCATCTGCATACCTAAGGTTGTTCATGTTTCTTCCAACAATTTTAACTCCGGCCTTGGATTCCTCAAGCCCCGCATGTCGCATGATGTGTTCTGCGTACAAGTTGAATAGGAAGGGTGAGAGGATGCAGCCCTGATGTCCGCACTCCTTTCCCAATCTGGAACCAATCTCCTGTTCCGTGGTCTGTTCTGACTGTGGCTACTTGGTCTTTATACAGATTTCTCAGGAGACAGACAAGGGGACTTGGTCTCCCCAGACCACCAAGCACATCCTACTTTGAGGCTGTTTGACCTATAGACACCTGCATTGATGCAGCAACATCGTCCCTGATGCACCTGTGCTCCTTAGCTCAGAGATGGGCAAAGATTTGCTCTTTGGCTCCCCCTGCAGTTCCCAGGCAGCACTGCACCCAAAGGGAATAAATAGGAAGCACTGTCAGCATGGCCATCTTCCCCCTGCTGGAGGGTTCTGGTACTGCACCCGCACACTTTTTGCACCCGCGTCCTTTTCGCACCCGCACCCTTTCTCCTGGCCTCACCAGACTGATGAGCTGCGAGAGGGACATCCCGATCCGGACGGGGACCCGGTCGTTAGGATTGCGCCGCGGGATAACAGAAGCCGAGTAGTTCTGGAACAGCACCCCCAACAGCTGGCCCTCGGCCTCGGAGGCATCGGCAGCTGGAAGAAAGTTCCATGTGGTTCATTTTCCATCTATCCCAGGCATGGGCAAGCTTGGGCCCTCCAGGTGTTTTGGACTGCAACTCCCACAATTCCTAACAGCCGGGAGTTGTGGGAGTTGCAGTCCAAAACACCTGGAGGGCCCAAGTTTGCTCATGTCTGATCTATCGCATAGTATCTCCTCTTTGGGTTGAGGTGAGTTTTCCGTGCTGTATGGCCATGTTCCTGAAGCATTCTCTCCTGACGTTTCGCCCACATCTATGGTAGGCATCCTCAGAGGTTGTGAGGTCTGTTGGAAACTATATATATATATATATATATCTGTGGAATGATGTCCAGGGTGGAGAAAGAAAGAACTCTTGTCTGTTGGCGGGAAGCGTGAATATTGCCATTGGCCGCCTTGATTAGCATTGAATAGCCTTGCAGCTTCAAATCCTGGCTGCTTCCTGCCAGAGGAATTCCAGGCAGGAAACAATCACAGCCAACTAACACCTCCCAATAAGGATTCTCCCAGGCAGGAAGCAGCCAAGCTTTGAAGCTGCAAGGCTATTCAAGCTGATCAGTGGGAACATTTGTAATTTTTGGTTGGGAGGTGTTAGCTGGATCCCAACAAAGGATTCTCCCAAGCAGGCAAAGCTATTCAATGTGGAGCATCCTTTGTTGATAAAGAGCAGCACTAAAAAAAACAGGGGGACTCCAGACAGGAAACTATCAGGGCGAGCAAACCCCTCTCAACAAAGTATTCCCCCAGGCAGGAAGCAGCCAGGCTTTGAATCTGCAAAGCTACCAAATGCTAATCAAGGTGATGAATTGCAACATTCACACTTGCCTCCAACAGACAAGAGTTATTTCTCCCACCCTGGACATTATTCCACAGATATCTATATAAACCCCACTTGCCTAGCTTCCAACAGACCGCACAACCTTTGAGGATGCCTGCCGTAGATGTGGGTGAAACGTCAGGATGGAATGCTGCTGGAACAGAGCCTGGCAGCCCTGGAAAACAACCCAGTGATTCTGGCTGTGAAAGCCTTCGATAACATAATAATAATACTAATAATAATACTACTACTACTACTAATAATAATAATAATAATAATAATAATAATAATAATAATAAATAGCATAGAATCCCCTGTGAAGCTTCCAAAGACATCCATGCAGGGGAAAAGGGTCCCAAATGGGACTTCCCTGCTTCTGTTTCCCCAAAATAAGAGGGACTCCTTCCTTACCCAGAGCAGACAAAGTCCAGACGAAGCCCCAGACAGCCACCAGCCCGGCCATGACAAGGGGACGATAGGAGCGACATCCCAAAGGGACCGGGACCCCCCCCCTCCCCTTATTTTCCTATTGGCAGCAGCTCCTGTCCGTCACGGGATCCCAAAAACGGACTGTCCAGAGGGATCGATTTACGAGTTGGATGCCATCGCTCTTGGAGGCTTCCGGCCGGACACCTGTTTTGGAACAGTTGTCATCTCCCATTTTTGGAATGTGCAACCCTTCACCCTTTTGTCCTTTGTGTTGTGCACCAATCAAATGTTGTGCATCTACACCAGATATCGGCAAAGTTGGGCCTTCCCTCCAGGTGTTTTGGACTACACCTCCCATCATTCCTAACAGCCTCAGGCCCCTTCCTTTTCCCCCTTCAGCCACTTAAGTGGCCGGGCCGTGGAGCAGGCTGGTGAGCAGCCAGCTGCAATAAATCACTCTGAGTTCGAGGCCAGCCCATGGCGGGGTGAGCACCCAACAATTAAAATAAAAAATAGCCTCTGCTCGTTGCTCACCTAGCAACTTGAAAGATAGTTGTATCTATCAAGTAGGAAATTAAGGTACCACTTATAAAGTGGGGAGGCTAATTTAACTAATTTATGACTCCATAAAAATCATCCAGCCGCTGTTGGAATGAGGAAGTGCTGTCGCAGTGGTTGATGAAGCAGCTGCTCCCCCTGTGGCCGGAATCAAACATCCCCTCAGGGGAAGGTTAAATTGCCTCTGCGTCTGTCTCTGTCTTTGTTCTATGTGTATATGGCATTGAATGTGTTGTTGAAGGCTTTCATAGCCAGGATCACAGGGTTGTTGCATGTCTTTCGGGCTGTGTGGCCATGTTCCAGAAGTATTCTCTCCTGACGTTTCGCCCACATCTATGGCAGGCATCCTCAGAGGTTGTGATGTGGGCAAAACGTCAGGAGAGAATACTTCTGGAACATGGCCACACAGCCCGAAAGACATACAACAACCCCATGGCATTGAATGTTTGCCTTATATGTATACAATGCGATCCTCCCTGAGTCCCTTTTGGGGTGAGAAGGGCGGAATATAAATACTGTAAATAAATAAATAAATAAATACAAGCAAATGGCCACTGTGAAGCGTGTTGCAGTTAACAAAGAATATATACCTTGACTTATCTAAACCTGACCAATTGCTGATGGTCTTCCTCACTTCCACACCTCTTTTGGCACAGGTTGTATCTGTGACCTAACTTGTTTACTCCAAGCTAGCTTCTCTCCTTGGAACTTTCTGGAGAAAAGCACCAGCCCACAAGAAGGCCCTGTGTTACACATACTACTTTGGTTCATACAAAATGTTTATATTGTCTATATAAAAGGCTAATATGATATATGCAGAGGCAAAGCTATATATGCAAAGGTTTACTATTTTCTGGCTTATGGTGCCTTCACCAGCACTTTGTATTTAGCTTGGAAGCAGACCGGCTGCCAGTGGAGCTGCCGCAGCATGGGATAGATCTCTCCCAGAATGACGCTCCAGTTAGTAATCTGGCTGCCAATCTCTGAAACATTTGAAGCTTCCGAGCTATCTTCAAAGGCAGCCCCACGTAGAGAGTGTTGCAATAGTCCATACAGGATGTGACTAAAGCATGGACTACTATGGCCAAGTCCGGCGTCCAGAGCAGGTCCAAGGTAATTTTCAAGTACAGTAGAGCCTCACTTATCCAACATTTGCTTATCCAACATTCTGGATTATCCAACGCATTTTTGTAGTCAATGTTTTCAATACATCGTGATATTTTGGTGCTAAATTCGTAAATACAGTAATTACAACATAGCATTACTGCGTATTGAACTACTTTTTCTGTCAAATTTGTTGTATAACATGATGTTTTGGGGCTTAATTTGTAAAACCATAACCTAATTTGATGTGTAATAGGCTTTTCCTTAATCTCTCCTTATTAGCCAACATATTCGCTTATCCAACGTTCTGCCAGCCTGTTTACGTTGGATAAGCGAGACTCTACTGTATAGGCGAACAGAAATTTTGCCCCCCCCCCAAAAAACCCCAATCACTGAAAAATAAAAGCATTGGATAAGCAAAAATGTTGGATAATAAGGAGGGATTAAGGAAAAGCCTAAATAAAGAACAACACTCTGAAAACGGGAAATCCAGACAGGAGGCAATCAGGGACAGCTAACACCTCCTAAAAAAAGATTCTCCCAGGCAAGAGGAAGCCAGGCCTTGAAGCCACAGGGCCATTAAATGCTAATCAAGGTGATTAATTACAACATCCACACCTGCCTCCCAACAGACAAGAGCTCTTTCTCCCACCCTGGACATTATTCCACAGACAAATAAACCCCACTTGCCTTGCTTCCAACAGACGGCAGCTTTGCTAAGGACAAGGACATCAGGCTGGATAATAAGGGTTAAGTCTTGGTCAATTTGCAAAGGCAACAACAACAACAAGGACGCTTCCCGTGTTAGATCGTGTGTACATTTAATCAAGGCTTTATGTCCCGTATTTCATATACAGTAGAGTCTCACTTATCCAACATTCGCTTATCCAACGTTGTGGATTATCCAACGCAATTTGCCTTTTAGTTTAGTTTTTGTAGTCAATGTTTTCAATACATCATGATATTCTGGTGCTAAATTCATAAGAACAGTAATTACTAAATAGCATTAATGTGTAATGAGCTACTTTTTCTGTCAAATTTGTTGTATAACATGGTGCTTTGGTGCTTAATTTGTAAAATAATAACATAATTAATAAAATAAAACCCTAAAAAATAATAACCTAATTTGATGTTTAATAGGTTTTTCCTTAGGGTTTTTAATAGGTTTTTCCTTAATCCCTCCTTATTATCCAACATATTAGCTTATCCAACGTTCTGCTGGTCTATTTATGTTGGATAAGTGAGACTCTACTGTATTTATAGCAGAAGGTAACACATTTATTACTCAAAACCATGCTGCAACTTATTCTGCAACTTATTGCTGCCGCCATCCTGCTCCAGCTGGACAGAATAAACACTTCGGTGATCTCTGCTTCTAACTTTGGTGAGACTATTTCATTGGAAATAGGGGGAAAGCTTTTATTTTGCTTCTCGTGAGCTCGCCAGGTGTTGTGCAACCATCCTTGCTGGGTCCAGCGCGGGTCTCCTTCGCTAGAGGAGACCCCCACATGTTTTATCCCCATTTCACAGGGAGTCAAACAGGAGACCCCCAGCACGACCATCTGGGTCCAACCCTCCAGGAAGGACTGGACCCACAGCAGAACAGTGTCCCCAAGCCCCATCCTGGGGAGACAACCCAAAAGGATACCATACAAATGCGGTTTCAGTTCCGTAGCCAAGTCTGAAACTAGATTGAAATGGATTGAGAAAATCGGTGTCATCCAAGAAACTCTGGAGTTGTGAGGCCACCACTTTCTCTAGAACAGTGGTTCCCAAATTTATTTGGCCTGTGTCGGATCCTCTTCTCCCAGCTGTGCTGTGGGTCAGTCTTCCACCGAAAAAGCACCAAGACACGCTGGTAGATTCCAACATTTTTTTATTGTACCGAATACCAGAACCTTCCCTTTGGCCCACTTATATAGAGGCTCTCACATATCAGAGGGTAATTGAAGTTTTATGGCTGGCCCGTTTTATGGCTGGCATCTGTTCTTTGTCAGCCAACCAGAGATGTCAAAGATTGGAGATCATGACAGCCTGCTGCCCCCTTTCCAGTAAAAATATGACCCAGTGCCCCCTGGAAAGGGGGCGTGGCTTAGAGGGGGTGGGCGTGGCTCCTGCTCAAGAGGGCGGGGCTGAGGCTCTCCCCTAGTCCAAGATGGAGGTGGGCAGGGCCACAAATGGGCGGCCAGGACTGGGATGGAGGGAGTTACTAGCTTTGAGGCAGGGCTGAGCTTCTATCCCTGTCCTGTGGCGCCTGCCAGGACACCGGGGGCGGGGCTAGAGGAGGGGGCGGGGCCTCTTCCCAAGTGCCTGATGGGGCTGAACCTCTATACCCCACCCCTGTGTTCTAACAAGCGCCTCAGGGGAGGTATAGAGGCTCAGCCCTGTCTCGGGCTCTTGGGAAGAGGCCCCGCCCCCACCCCAGTCCTAAAAGGCCTCTCAGGAGAGGTATAGAGGCTCAGCCCTGTCTCAGGCTCTTGGAAGGAGGCCCCGCCCCCTTCCCTAGCTCCGCCCTCTGTGTCCCAACAAGTGCCTCAGGAGAGGTATAGAGGCTCAGCCCTATCTCAGTCTCTTGGGAAGAGGCCCTGCCCCCACCCTAGCCCCGCCCTTTAGTCCTAAAAGGCCTCTCAGGAGAGGTAAAGAGGCTCAGCCCTGTCTCGGGCTCTTGTCTCGGGCCCCTGTGTCCTAATAGGTGCCATCACCGCCCCCCCCCCCCGGATCTCTCCAATACCCACCAGGGGGCAGTAGCACCCACTTTGGGAATCCCTGCTCTAGAACCTTGCCCCGAATGGGGAGATTTGATACTGGTCTGTAGTTGTTCAATTGAGTGGGATCCATTGCTGGTTTAAGTGGCTGAGAGGGAAAAGGAAGGGGTCCAAGGCTGTTAGGAATGCTGGGAGTTATCGTCCAAAACACCTACTGGGCCAAAGTTTCCCCATGCCTGATCAACCCACGCGGTTTCACCCTCCTCCCCTTGATCCGACCCCAAAGACACACAGAGAGGCAAAGCCAAGTAGAATAATAAGAAATTGTTTTCCCTTTATTGTTTCCAGATATTTGTTTGAACCCTTTGCACCAGGTTGACGGGAAGGAGGGGTTGGTTAGTTTATTGCTGAGAGAAAAGGGAGCCAGTTTCTCATGCAAAGGCAAAGGTTGTATATTTCCTTTTATTGGTATTTTGTTTTTGTTTTTATTTCCTGCAGTTCTTATTGCTTTCTGTGCTGGGAAAAAATAAAGGCGGAAAAGAAGGGCAGGATCGAGGAAGGCCAAACCATCATCCACCACAAACCGTGGCCATTTGCATTGCAAGGAGGGATTATTGTACATTGCAAACATTTCTGAAGAGAGACACTCATAATAAACCTACCCAGGCTCAATTTTCCCTCCATTATAACAAAAGTTCATGCCAGAAAAATTAAGTTTTAATTAGTACTGTACTTTGAAAGAGCTGCCCTCTGCTGGTCGGTCTGAGTATTGTTCCCTTCAAGGGAAATATGCCTTGACTCTCTATCTCCCTCTAGTGGCTGAAGAGCGCAATACAGGGAGGATATTCCCTATGCATATACAGTATATTCGTTGACTCTTTCTTGCCCTCTGCTGGTAGATCTAAGTTTTGCTCCCTTCAAGGGAAATATTCCTTGACTCTCTATCTCCCCTTAGTGGCTGAAGGGCGCAATACAAGGAGGATATTCCTATACATTTATTCATTGACTCTTTGCTTCCCTCTGCTGGTAGGTCTGGGTATTGTCCCTTTAAGGGAATTATTTAATGACTCTCTATCTCCCGCTAGTGGCCAAAGAGCACAATACAGGGAGGAGATTCCTATGCATACCCTGTTTCCCCGAAAATAAGACAGTGTCTTATATTAATTTTTGCTCCCAAAGATGCGCTAGGTCTTATTTTCAGGGGATGTCTTATTTTTCCACAAAGAAGAGTTCACATTTATGGTTGAATTTTTTAAAAATGAAAATTTATTATCTACTGTTACAATAGGTGTCATCACAAACCAGCATAACCAAATTCCTTTCAAGAATTTCTATATTATATTTTATTGCTATGCTGTTTTTAAATTACTGTTTTAAATTTCTGTTTATATGTAAATTTATGTTGTCGTTGGGCTTGTCCCTGTGTAAGCTTCCCTGAGTCCCTTCTGGGAGATGGAGGTGGGATACAAGAATAAAGTTATTATATTATTATTATTATTATTTATTGTTACTATCTTTATTTCCATGTACAACAATCTATGGTATGTACATTTACCGATCCTGCATGCTTCCAAACAAAAACTTTGCTAGGTCTTACTTTCGGGGGAGGCCTTATATTTAGCAATTCAGCAGAACCTCTACTAGGTCTTATTTTCTGGGGATGTCTTATTTTCAGGGAAACAGGGTACAGTAGAGTCTCACTTATCCAACATTCGCTTATCCAACGTTCTGGATTATCCAACACATTTTTGTAGTCAATATTTTCAATACATCGTGATAGTTTGATTCTAAATTCGTAAATACAGTAATTACTACGTAGTATTACTGTGTATCGAACTACTTTTTCTGTCAAATTTGTTGTATAACATGATGTTTTGGTGCTTAATTTGTTAAATCATAACCTAATTTGGTGTTTAATAGGCTTCTCCTTAATCTCTCCTTATTATCCAACATATTCGCTTATCCAACGTTTTGCCGGCCCGTTTATGTTGGATAAGTGAGACTCTACTGTATATGTATATCTATTGACTCTTTGCTGCCCTCTGCTGGTAACTCTGAGTATTGTTCCCTTCAAGGGAAATATTCGTTGACTCTCTATCTCCCTCTAGTGGCTGAAGAGTGCAATACAAGAAAAATGCAGAATAACACAGAGACCCTCAAAGGACTTTTCGGTCCAGCTCTTACAACATAATTTAAAAGCAAGTACTGTTGCAGTTCCACCCGTTTGCAAGACAGAGAAATGTGGAGTAAAATTCCTGAGTTCGCATGAACCCTGTAACCATTGAAGACAAGGAGGGGAGTGGGGTGTCGGCCTGGATTCGGGACTCTGTCTCGGGTGCAAGACAGCTATGGCTCTTGCTAAACTTGGCACAGAGTGGAAGACGTGGTTGGAAGACGCAATCCTTCCATAGGTATAGATAGATATGGCTCTTTTCGTTCTTATGGTGTGGCGCCCATTCCTTCCTTCTCTTTCCTTTTCTCTTCCTTGCTAAACAAAAACCAATATTTCTCGCAAATGCGGCTGGAAAATCTGGACCAGCGTGAGGCTCAAAGGGCAAACCAAGGAGAGGTGGGGAATAAAATTATTATTATTATTATTATTATTATTATTATTATTATTATTATTATTATTTAATTAGAGGGGACACCTTTGGCTTGACCTTCGACGTAGGGGACTTATAGTTTGCAAATGAAATCTACGAGACAGGGACTCTTTATGGGAGTGGGTGAGGGTCAAGTGTCTCTGGACACTGGGTTCAATGGGCAAAAAAATGTGGCCCACTTCTGGGGTAAATGACTTCATTGGGTGATCTATCCCAAAGGCTTCTTATTGCCCTTTAGATGGCATGAAAGGGTTAATTGTTGCTCCTGGCAGCCTAGAGGGGGCGCCAATCTTCCCCTTAAATCTTATATATTCAGGGATTCTAGGGGTAAATATATTGTGGGCTCCATCTAGTGGACACGGTGAGTATTGCAGCCACTTCTTGCAACTTGCAAAAAAAAAAAGCAACTTCTTGCAAAAAAAAAAATTGGTATTTTGGTTGTTTTTTTAAATAATGATTTTTTGGGCATTTATGTTAATTGCCAGGCAATGGAAAAAGGGGCAAAATAATCCAATTGGCTGGGTTTGGAGAGAATTGCACAAGGGAATGCCATCAGAGCCAGGGAACAGGCTTATTTTGGAGTGCAGTTCCAAAAATATATTTATTCTCCTCCATATAATTGAGTCAGTTTGAAAATATGAGTTGCAAATTTACATGTTACTGATATTGGCTTTTGACCTTTGCTCTATGCATTTTAGGGTCCCCGGAATGTTGATCCCCGCCTTGAGCTGTGGAGACAGGCAGGCAAATAATAATAATAATAATAATAATAATAATAATAATAATAATAATAATAATAACCTAATGGGCTGCTGTGAGTGTTCCAGGCTGTCTGGCCACATTCCAGAAGCATTCTCTCCTGACGTTTCGCCCACATCTATGGCAGGCATCCTCCGAGGTTGAGAGGTCTGTTGGGGTTTATATGTGGAATGATGCCCAGGGTGGAAGAAAGAACTCTTATCTGTGAATTTTTTGCAACTGGCCAGCTTGATTAGCTTTGAATAGCCTTGCAGCTTCAAAGCTTGGCTGCTTCCTGCTAGGGGAATTCTAGACAGGAAACAATCACAGCCAGCTAACACCTCCCAATGAAGGATTTTCCTAGGAAGGAAATAGCCAGGCTTTGAAGCTGCAAGGCTATTCAAGTCAGTGGTCAGTGGGAACATTCATATTTGCCTCAAACAGACAAGAGTTCTTTCTCCCACCCTGGACATTACAAAAATATATATAAACCCCACTTGCTGAGTTTCCAACAGACCTCACAACCTCTGAGAATGCCTGCCATAGATGTGGGTGAAACATCAGGAAAGAATGCTTGTGGACCATGGCCAGACATTCTCGAAAACTCATGGCAACCCAGTGATTCTGGCCATGAAAGCCTTTGATAATAACCTAATGGATTTTCAGTCCAAAACACTCCTGTTCGTCAGTCATTATTTAAAAATAGGGAGATGCATGAAAAACTCTGCAAATCATAATCCCTGGGTTTGCTTTCTGGAAGACCTATAGAAGGCAATAGAAGACAGAATATATATATGTGTATCAAAACCCCCATATTCTTCCACCCAGCTTCTTGCAGAATCCGCCCTTGACCCCTTTTCCAGCCCCATAAGCATTCACCACCATCCATACCCCCCTCCCTGGACCCCCCATAGCATTCCATCCCTCCCTCGCCACCCGCCGTAACTTATTGCCTGTTGAAACCCTGTAAAGATAAATAGACATATGGCAATTTTGAGGATCCTGGGGTAGTTTGTGTGTGTGTGAGTGTGAAAAGGGGCACAGTTTTGTGGGGTTCCTTCTTCTGCCCCATTGGATCCTTGCGAATGGATGTTCGAGATGCCCTGCTTGACCCTTTTGAGATCATGGTGTTGCCACTCAGTGGCCAAATATAAATATTGCATGTGAAAAGTTTGCATTTTCCCTCCTTTGGAAGGAAGGAAAGAGGACCACAGAGGAATCCTTAGTGTCTTCCAATGAGTGCAATATTGCCATCCAGTGGCCAAAAGGGGAATTACGCTTCACGGTGGGCCAGCAGGTGCCATGACTTCCTTCCTCAATGGACAATGCTGGCATCTAGTGGTCGAAACCAGTACTGCAGTCTGTTTATTTTTTCCTGGTGAAAATCCAATGTAAGAAAACTGCATCGTTTGCAACACAGGCGTCCGTCCCTCCTTGGTATTGCAATATATTTATTTTCTGAGACGGGGGCAAGGCAGAGACGGGAAGATGGGGACAGTCCACGAGGTTCTTTGACACTGTCAGACTCTAGAAAGGCTAGAAGAACCGTAGTTTTTCAAAGGTTATCCCCTTCCTCAGCTCCCTGAGCCGGCGAAAGCAAAGCTGGATCTATTTCCCCCGTCTCCATGGAAAGGATTCTGCATTGCAATATCCACAAATCCACAAAAAGTGAGGTTTATAATGGTTTCACATGGGAGAATGCTGCCACCTAGTGGCTGAAAAGAGGAGAGCATATAATTATTTATTTCTTTTTTTAAAAAAACGGTTATGAAACGGAAGATCTTTTTTTCCCTGTAGTAGTAGTAATAGTTGATGCAGCATCCTTTTTTGTTGGGGGTCAAAAGGACATTTATATACATATTTTCTGAGTCCGGTTGGTTACTGTTTACTGCACCGTTTCATTTGCATGGACTGAGACAGGCCCATTAATATATATATATATTTGGACCAAAAGAGAGACATCGGAATCTCTGATGATACGTCGGAATTGAAAACCCACAGTGAATTTGTCACAGTTTTGGGCGGGGAGAAATGGTTTGCAGCATCGTAACATCGCCCCCTGGTGGACAGGTGCCATATTGCACCCATGGCTTGAAATGTGGGGGAAGTGGGGTGCAATGAATATCTTCTCAGCCCCAAAATGGCCAAGTCAAGAGCCAATTGGCCAGTGGGTGGTCTCCAGTAATCCTTGGTGTCCGGGTCGGAAGACGTCTGGTGGGATGGAAGGGGCTCGATGCGAGTTGAGGAAGAAGGATGGCTCCTCTGCGCAGGATTCGCCCTCCGGAGGCAAAGGAGGAGGAGGAGGCTTTGGGCGGGTGGAGGCGTCCCTCCGTGGCCGCGGGGCTACGTGGCCTCGGCCTTGGAGGGCTCCTTCCCCGGAGGCCCCGACGACGGGTTCCCCTCCTCGGCCTTCTTGCTCAGGGCCAGCTCCACCACGTTGTGCAGGGAAGGCTCCCGGTACAAGGCCACTGCGGGAGAAGGAAAGAAGGAGAGAGAAAAGACAGCAGTCAGCGTGGATAATAATACAACAGTAATACACTTCATATACGAGGGTTGAATGAAAAGTAATGCCTCCACCTTCGTAACTCCTCAACAAGATGTATGCAGCAGGTCCTGGCTTGTTCAGTAGACTCTCCTCTACAGTTCCATTTGGCCCGAAGCCTTAGCATTGAACGGCTCCATAGTGTAGTGTAGAGGTGACCCCAAATGACCCGGTCCTCCTTACCTTCCAGGAGCTTGGGCAGGAAGTGGGCGGCGGCCTTGGTCTTCTTGACCCGGTTGCCCTTCATGACCTGCCCGTCCTTGTTGATGCCCAGGTACCAGGAGCGGCCAGACTCCCGCTGGCGGTAGAGGGTGGAGGAGTACATCACGTAGTAGTTCTCGATGACACACTCCTTGAAGCGGCACTCGGTAGTGAAGTGGGCCTTGCGAGAGGAAGAGGAAGGACAATGAGGCCGGGCTGTGGCGAAGGCTGGTGAGCAGCTGCTGCAATAAATCACTCTGACCATGAGATCATGAGTTTGAGGCCAGCCTGTGTTGGGGTGAGCACCCGTCAATTAAAAATAAAAAATAGCCCCTGTTCATTGCTGACCTAGCAACCTGAAAGATAATTGCATCTATCAAGTAGGAAATAAGGTACCACTTATAAAAAGTGGGGAGGCAAATTTAACTAATTTACGATGTTGGAACAAGGAAGTTCCGTCAGAGTGGATGATGAAGCAGCTGCTCCCCCCTGTGGCCAGAATCAAACATCCCCTCAGGAGAAGGTTAAATTGCCTCTGCGTCTGTCTCTGTCTCGGCTCTATGTGTATATGGGCATTGAATGTTTGCCCTATATGTATATAATGTGATCCACCCTGAGTCCCCTTCCGGGTGAGAAGAGCGGAATATAAATTAAATAAATAAATGAGAAGGGTTAGACCCATAGAGCACGACCACTTACCCACATACAGAAAAATATGTCAATTCTAGGCATTTTTAGTTATGGAATTTGGACTGCAAAAAAAATTGTGGTCTGCCTGGCAAGCATTGCTAACCATACTTAAAAACCAAAGTTCCGGATTAAAAACTCACCAGAAAGTTATGACAAAGGACAGGGGTGTTTCATTGCATTCCTGCCCTGGAAGCGATGCCTATGGGCTTCTGCCCAAAAGCAGAGAATACTTATATAATAGGTATTTGTAAACTTGAGCTCTCCGAGTGTTTTGGACTGCAACTCCCACCATTCCTAACAGCCTCAGGCCCCTTCCTTTTGCCCCTCAGCCGCTTAAGCGGCTGAGGGGCAAAAGGAAAGGGCCTGGGGCTGTTAGGAATGGAGGGAGTTGAAGTCCAAAACACCATGGGTTACACCAGGAAATATAGTCCGATAATGGGTCACACTTTACAAATGTCTATGGGAGTTGCAGTCCAAAACTGCTTAAGTGGCTGAGGGGCAAAAGGAAGGGGCCTGAGGCTGTTAGGAATGGTGGGAGTTGCAGTCCAAAACACCTGCAAGGCCCAAGTTTACAAACACCTATTATATAAGTATTTTCTGTGCCACTCCTCTGCCATATTTGGCTATATGCGTCGCTGATCCTTTTCCACTGTGTACTGTAATCCGCTTTGCAAATAAAAGCAAGATTTCCTCCCCTTTTACAAAGGCTTTTCAATCATCCTAAGGATTTTGGGATGGATAGATGATTATTTATAGATGAAGGGGATAATATGAGCCTGTTGTTGCCTGCATTCAAGTCATTCCTGAACCTATAATCAGATTTTCAAGTCAAGTTGGGTCTAGAGTGCAACACACAAACCAATACGATTACATTGATTGTAACCGAGATATTGATATCACTATATGTAGCGGTAGGGATTGATTTACTTCTTCTTCTTCTTCTTCTTCTTCTTCTTATTATTATTATTATTATTATTATTATTATTATTATTATTATTTATACCCCAAAGGGGACTCAAAGCGGCTTATTATGAGCAAGTTCCAAGAAGAATGAACCATAAGTTAATTTCAGATTAACTAGGTATTGAATAGTTAAGAGACATTCAGTTTACAAAAGAGCTAAGATTGCCAGGATGGTAATAATAATGATGATGATGATGATGATGATGATGTTAAATGTGAGCTACTTTGGGTCTTAGACAAAAAGCATAATGATAGTAATGATAATAATGAAAATAATAATAATAATAATAATAATAATAATAATAATAATAATAGCTCTGATTTTCCCCAGAATTCAGACCCAAAGCAGATCACATTTAAAAATCAATACAAGTCAATGCATTTCAGTTTGGTCTTGAGTAGATAAGAACCATTAGATGTACATTACACGAGACCTATTCCTAAGATTGTCGAATAGCAAAGTGAAGAACCTGCTTTGATTGAAGTCAAAAATCAGAAACTCCTCAAAGCACAGCAGACAAAAAACCAGTACAAGAAAACCGCACTACAAACTAGAGCTGACAGCTGGCACAACAAAACATTGCATGGAAAGTTCCTTGACAAAATTGAAGGAAAAGCTGATAAGGAGAAGACCTGGCTCTGGCTCACGAATGGGACCCTGAAGAAGGAGACAGAAGGCCTGATCCTTGCAGCCCAGGAGCAAGACATCAGAACAAAGGCAATTCAGGCCAAGATCGGAAAATCAGCTGATGACCCAAAATGCAGACTCTGCAAGGAAACTGACAAAACCATGGATCATATCCTCAGCTGCTGTAAGAAAATCGCACAGACAGACTACAAACAGAGGCACAACTCTGTGGCCCAAATGATTCATTGGAACTTATGCCTCAAGTACCACCTCCCTGCAGTTAAGAACTGGTGGGATCACAAACCTGCAAAAGTATTGGAAAATGAGCACGCAAAGATAATGTGGAACTTCCGAATCCAGACTGACAAAGTTCTGGAACACAACACACCAGACATCACAGTTGTGGAAAAGAAAAAGGTTTGGATCATGGATTTCGCCATCCCAGGTGACAGTCACATTGATGAAAAACAACAGGAAAAATTCAGCCGCTATCAGGACCTCAAGATGGAACTGCAAAGACTCTGGCAGAAACCAGTGCAGGTGGTCCCAGTGGTGATGGGCACACTGGGTGCCGTGCTAAAAGATCTCAGCCGGCATTTGGAAACCATAGACATTGACAAAATTACGATCTGCCAACTGCAAAAGGCCACCCTGCTGCGATCTGCACACATCATCCGAAAATACATCACACAGTCCTAGACACTTGGGAAGAGTTCGACTTGTGATTTTGTGATACGAAATCCAGCATATCTATCTTGTTTGCTGTGTCATAATAAAATAATAATAATGAAATTATAATAATAATCCAGCATATAAAATAGAGTCCCACTTATCCAAGCTTCACTTATCCAAGGTTCTGTATTATCCAAGGCAGTCTGCCTTTTAGTAGTCAATGTTTTTGTAGTAAACGTTGCAATGTTTTGGTGCTAAATTCATAAATACAGTAATTACTACATAACATTACTGTGTATTGAACTGCTTTTTCTATCCATTTGTTGTAAAGCATGATGTTTTGGTGCTTAATTTGTAAAATCATAACGTAATTTGATGTTTAATAGGCTTTTTTCTTAATCCTTCCTTATTATCCAAGATTTTCACTTATCCAATGTTCTGCCGGCCCGTTTATCTTGGATAAGTGAGTCTACTGTATATATATGTGTGTATATGTATGTATGTATGTATATACCGGTATGTGTGCGTGTGTGTGTGTGTATGTATGGAGCCTTCCTCCGGTGGTGCAGCGAGTTTGAATCAAGGAGCAGGATGAGCTACCGCTGTTAGCCCCAGCTTCTGCCAACCTAGCAGTTCGAAAACATGCAAATGTGAGTAGATCAATAGGTACTGCTCCGGACACGACTGGACTTACTCTCAGGGGAAAATTTTTACCTTAATATGTGTGTGTGTGTGTATATATATATAGATATAGATATAGTAAAAGGTTTTCCCCTGACGTTAAGTCCAGTTGTGTCCGACTTTGGGGGTTGGTACTCATCTCCATTTCTAAGCCGAAGAGCCGGCGTTGTCCGTAGACTCCTCCAAGGTCATGTGGCCATAAGGCATGACTGCATGGAGCGCTGTTACCTTCCCGCCGGAGCGGTACCTATTGATCTACTCACATTGGCATGTTTTCGAACTGCTAGGTTGGCAGGATATAGATATATATAAATATATAGATATACTAGCTGTGCCCAGCCATGCGTTGCTGTGGCAAAGTATGGTCGTATGGGAAATAAAGCATCTTATATTATCTGCTTAGAACTGGATTATATGAGGCCCCTTCTACACAGCTGTATAAAATGCACACTGAAGTGGATTATATGGCAGTGTGGACTCAAGATAATCCAGTGCAAAGCAGATAATATAAGATTATAAATGGGTTATACAGCTATGTGGAAGGGCCTTGAGTCTGCACTTGCATATAATCCAGTTAAAATCAGATAATCTGTATTTTATAGGCAGTGTGGAAGAGGCCTAAGTGAGGCCTAACTCTGCCTGTGCCCTGGGCTGAGTGGGTTGCTAGGAGACCAAGTGGGTGGAGCTTAGCCTTCTAAATGGCAGCAATTGGATAAAAACAATGATTCGTCTCCCTCTAATTAGGACTTTATTTTTCTTTTATTTTTGTTGTATGAACGTAGAGGCATGGATGAGGGGTTGTGCTGCCAAGTTGAGTGTTTCTGGGATGTGTAGTTTTGTTGTTTTGTCCTAGGCCGAAATTTCATTACCAGAGGCTGAAATTCCCTATTATATTCAACCATTATGTGGTCAACATTATCTTTCACCATAATTTTTTAAATCATGGTCATCCACCAGGATTGCTACAGCTATGGATTCCTGCAAAGACCCTGGGTTGGAGCAGATGACCTCTGGAGACCCCCTTTCAATCCAATCCTGTTACTAGTTTTATTTTTCATTGTGTTGGATTATATGTTGTGTATTTATGTTTATTACTTGTATCATTTTAAATTGTTCTATGGCTCTCTTTTTATTATGTGTATTGTATTGTATTGTTTTATCATGTTGGGCGGTATATAAATAAACTTCTTTAGAGAGCCCATTCTTGAGCTGAAGTGGGTGAGGCTGTCATGGCAGTAGTTGGCCACTGGGTGTCACTGTTGGACACTGAATAATAATAGATAATATAGCCATTGGATTTCAAGAGATCTTTTGAACATTTGGGTCTTTCTCCAGGATTTTCTCTGGATTCTGATCCCAGAATCGTGTGCAGGAAGGAGCCAAAGGGCCCATCACGTTAATGAGAGCAAAATGTCCGAGGAGAGTCATAAACCCCAATGTCCCTATCTGCCAATTGCCATTAAAAAGGTGCTTTTTGCAAAAATAAAAATGGGGATTGTGCTGACAGATAGGGGAAGGAAGGCATTAAAAAGATTCCTAAGGAATGATTCCTCTCAAAGGTTGCTTCTTTAGGGACACAAGACTATTTATCGTCCGGATCCTGACTCAGAGGGCCTCTGGGCCTGTTAAGAGTGCCGGTGGGAGAAAGAGAGCCCAATGGCTTGCATGGCCTGGTTCTCCTCCTCCTCCTCCTCCTCCTCCTCCTCCTCCTGCTTTTCCATCATCCTCGGCCGGCCTTATCCGTCTTGACAGGAGCCATCTTCCTAGGGAAAACTCCTTCATTCCCCGCCAGCTGTTTCTTTGCTGCGCATTGGGGTGACCTCTCTCATCAATGATTCATCCCTGTCTTCCTCCCATCATCCACGGGCTGGGAAAGAGGTTGGACATCCCATTGGCCCCTTCTTCTTGACCTCAAGGGACTCCCAAGACCATCTCTGGGCAAGGTATGGGCCAGCTTGGGACCTCCAGGTGTTTTGGACTCCGACTCCCATCACTCCTAACAGCCTCAGGCCCTTTCCTTTTGCCTAACCCTAACCCTATTATTATTATTATTATTATTATTATTATTATTATTATTATTATTATTATTATTATTATTATTTTATTATGACACAGCAAACAAGATAGATATGCTGGGTTTCGTATCACAAAATCACAAGTCGAACACTTCCCAAGTTCCCATTTATTATTTCACTCTGATATTATTATTATTGCATTTATTATTTTACTCTATTTATTATTACTTGTATTATTTTCATGCATTTATTATTATTATTATTACATGTATTATTTTACTCTATTATTATTAAAAGGATACATAAGCACATTTACATTGAAGAAGAGGAGAATAATGATTTGATCAGAGTTGGACAGTCTTGTCTTAAATTTGAGCTTGATGTAAATATTCAAAAACATTTAACCTACTGATGCCTCAATTAATGTAATTTTATTGGTATCTATTTTTATTTCTGAAATTTACCACCCTTGGCTTATACTGGAGTCAATGTTTTCCCAGTTTTTTTTGTGGTAAAATTAGATGCCTCGGCTTATATTTGGGTCAGGTTATACTCGAGTATATATGGTATATAAAAATGTAATGTGCGTAATTCCCATGGAGTAAACAACAAAACCACTGGACCAAATCACACCAAATTTGGTCACAAAAGACATAGTCATCCAGTCTATGTCTTTCCATTTAAAAAAAAACACTATAAAATTAGGTCCAAATTACAGAAAACCCCCCAAAACCAAAAATTACTAGCCACGCATGTGCAGAGGCCCCCCAGGAAACTTGGTGACGTTAGCCAGGTAGGCGGGGCTTCAATTGCAACCACACACCAACAGTGAGTCATTATTATTATTATCATTATTATCATTATTATTATTGGGTTCCTGGGAACCATCAAAATGAACAAAACCTGGCAGTCAGCATTATAAAACCTCTACAGTCTGGACAGTAAATAAAGAACAACACTCTGAAAATAAGGGTATTCCAGACAGGAAACAACCAGAGTCAGATAACACCTCCCAACAAAGGATTCTCCTAGGGAGGAAACAACCACGCTTTGAAGCTGCAGGCCCATTCAGTGCTAATCAAGGTGACTAATTACAACATCCATACTTGCCTCCACAAACAGAAACCCACTTAGGATGATACCACAGCAATGCGTGGCCGGGCACAGCTAGTTACATTTATATATATAAATATATATATACGTGTTGCTGTGGCGAAGTCTGGTGGTCTGGGAAATAAAGTATTGAGGAATTGGTGGTAGTTAAGGTCAAGGGTAAAGGTTTTACCTTACATTAAGTCCATTATAAATGGGTTATATAGCTGTGTGGAAGGGCCTTGAGTCTACACTGCCATATAATCCAGTTAAAATCAGATAATCTGTATCTTATAGGCAGTGTGGAAGAGGCCTAAGTGAGGCCTAACCCCTGGGTTGAGTGGGTTGCTAGGAGACCAAGTGGGCGGAGCTTAGCTTTCTAACTGGCAGCAATTGGATAAAGACAATTATTCCTCTCCCTCTAATTAGGACTTTATTTTTCTTTTCTTTTTGTTGTATGAACGTAGAGGCATGGGTGAGGCGTTGTGCTGCCAAGTTTAGTGTTTCTGGGATGTGTAGTTTTGTTGTTTTGTCCTAAGCCGAAATTTCATTACCCTTTTATATATATAGATGGATTACTATTATGTCTGTTGCTCAGATGTGGCCAAATTTGGTGTGATTTGGTTCAGTGGTTTTGTTGTTTATTCAGTCCTACAAACGTAAATTACATTTATATATACAGTAGAGTCTCACTTATCCAAGACTCGCTTATCCAACATTCTGGATTATCCAACGCATTTTTGTAGTCAATGTTTTCAATACATCATGATATTTTGGTGCTAAATTCGTAAATACAATAATTGCTACATAGCATTACTGTGTATTGAACTACTTTTTCTCTCAAATTTGTTATATAACATGATGTTTTGGTGCTTAATTTGTAAAATCATAACCTAATTTAATGTTTAATAGGCTTTTCCTTAATCCCTCCTTATTATCCAACATATTCGCTTATCCAACGTTCTGCCGGCCCGTTTAGCTTGGATAAGTGAGACTCTACTGTATTATTATTATTATTATTATTATTATTATTATTATTACATGTATTATTTTACTATATTATTATTAAAAGGATACATAAGCACATTTACATTGAAGAAGATGAGAATAATGATTTGATCACAGTTGGACAGTCTTATCTTAAATTTGAGCTTTATGTAAATATTTAAAAACATTTAATATTGGGATCTATTTTTATTTCTGAAATTTACCACTCTTGGCTTATACTGAAGTCAATGTTTTCCCAGTTTTTTGTGGTAAAATTAGGTGCCTCGGCTTATATTCGGGCTGACTTATACTCAAGTATATACGGTATATAGATTACTATTATGTCTGTTGCTCAGTTGCAATATACACTAGCGATAGGCATGCACTTCTTCCTCTCTCACACAATATTGACACATATCCAGCAATGTGCAGACATCACTTCGCATTGCCCGCTGCCTCTTTCTCAGCCAGAAGTATCTCTTTCTGATATCCATGCGCGCTTTCTCGAAATCCGTCACATACAAAGGTTGGCACGTAGCCATCTCACACCAAGACGAACACATACATTCGCTGCAATATCCATGCTCTGTCTCTCTCCATGCTCATGCGCCGTGATATATGTTCTGATATGGTGGTGATGCCCAGGCGCAGCTCTCTTTGCGCCCTCCCGTTGCACACGTGCGATGCCAGCCTCCCGCAGTGCACACCAGTGCGCACAAGGGGATTGGGGAGCATTTGAGGCCAAGCACCTGCACATGATGCGCATGTGTGTGTGTGTTGGTTGGAAAGGGATTGGCAGGAGGGCAGAATGGCTGGCAGGTGTGTGGGGAGCCGCGCATGGGTGTTTGCCGGATGGATCGGGGTCAGGGAAGTCTCCCTTGGGAGGCCTCGTTAAAGAGGGCAGCTGCTAATTGCAGCCGAAAGAGAGGAAGGAAGGAAGGAAGGAAGGAAGGAAGGAAGGAAGGGAAGAAAGAGAGAAAGAGAAAGAGAGAGAAGAGGAGGGAGGAGAAGCATCTGGTTGAACCCTGTCTTTTTTCCACATCCCAAAATCGGAGGGGTTTAGGCACAGCTCAATGGTACAGAGTCCCGGGAGTTGTAGTTTCCCATAGAACCCCACTGAGTGAGCACATACTCTCAACCTCAGGATAGGGCAGGCATGGGCCAACTTCGGCCCTCCGGGTGTTTTGGACTCCAACTCCCACAATTCCTAACCACTGGCTTCTATGAAAAGGACCTTGTTTCATGCTCTATGTTTCTATGGACTTCTGGCTTACAGCCTTGCTTTATACCTGTCTTTTGGAACTGAACTTTTACCTTTTATGAACTATCTTTTGCCTATGTTCTAAATAAAACACAAAAGACTACGTTCTGTGTGTGGCTTGGTGTCTTTAGCAAGGCGAAGCTAATCCGAGGTCCGACAAAAGCCTTCAACAACACAATAATAATAATAATAATAATAATAATAATAATAATAATAATAATTCAGGCAGGAGATGGACAAAGTAGAAGGTGTTCAGAGAAAGGTCACCAAGGCGGTCAATAATAATAATAATAATAATAATAATAATAATAATAATAATAATAACAACAACAACAACAACAACAACAACAACAACAATGAAGGTGGTCCCAGTGGTGATGGGCACATTGGGTTCAGCGCCAAAAGATCTCAGCCGGCATTTTCCTTGACAAAATTGAAGGAAAAGCTGATTCCTTGACAAAATTGAAGCAAAAGCTGATAAGGAGAAGACCTGGCTGTGGCTCACAAATGGGACCCTGAAGAAGGAGACAGAAGGCCTGATCCTTGCAGCCCAGGAGCAAGACATCAGGACAAAGGCCATTCAGGCCAAGATCGAAAAATCAGCTGTTGACCCAAAATGCAGACTGTGCAAGGAAACTGACGAAACCATTGATCATATCCTCAGCTGCTGTAAGAAAATTGCACAGACAGACTACAAACAGAGGCACAACTATGTGGCCCAAATGATTCATTGGAACTTATGCCTCAAGTACCACCTCTCAGCAGCAAAGAACTGGTGGGATCACAAACCTGCAAAAGTCTTGGAAAATGAGCACGCAAAGATACTGTGGGACTTCCGAATCCAGACTGACAAAGTTCTGGAACACAACACACCAGACATCACAGTTGTGGAAAAGAACAAGGTTTGGATCATTGATGTTGCCATCCCAGGTGACAGTCGCATTGACGAAAAACAACAGGAAAAACTCAGCCGCTCTCAGGACCTCAAGACTGAACTTCAAAGACTCTGGCAGAAACCAGTGCAGGTGGTCCCGGTGGTGATGGGCACACTGGGTGCCGTGTCAAAAGATCTCAGCCGGCATTTGGAAACCATAGACATTGACAAAATCATGATCTGCCAACTGCAAAAGGCCACCCTGCTGGGATCTGCGTGCATCATCCGAAAATACATCACACAGTCCTAGACACTTGGGAAGTGTTCGACTTGTGGTTTTGTGATACGAAATCCAGCATATCTATCTTGTTGGCTGTGTCATAATAAAATAATATCTATCAGCATATCTATCTTGTTTGCTGTGTCATACAATAATAATATAATAATAATAATAATAATAATAATAATAATAATAATATACACAACAAGATGATGATGATGATGATGATGATTATTATTATTATTATTATAGACTGCCTTGGTGACCTTTCTCTGAACACCTTCTACCTTGCCCATCTCCTGCTTGAATCGCTTTGGCCAGAACTGGACACAGGACTATTATTCACGGAAATGACACGGACTGAACTATGGACAAAGCATGAGGAAGAACGGATCTGATTTTATGTTTGAAATGTATATTTTTAATTCATAATGTATTTTAATAGTTCTAACTGTTTTATGTGCTGTTTTCTATTGGTCTGTATGGGCACCTAATTGTTGCCACGGTTGTAAGCCGCCCTGTTGTAAGCTGGGTGAGAAGGGTGGGATATAAATGTGAGAAATAAATAAATATTCCAAATGAAGAGTAGAATGGAACGAGGGCTTCCGTCAATCTCAATACTATGAGTACTATGGGTACTATACTACTAGCTATGCCCGGCCACGCGTTGCTGTGGCGTTGTCTGGTGGTGTTTGTGAGAACTTGTTGAGTTAGTGGTGGTATTGAATGTCTGTTGTATGGTTGTCTTTATGTTTAGTATGCATTTGGTTGTTTGTGTACTGTGAAAGTGCTGAGGGTAGAGGGGGTCTATGTCCCTGTGTAGTATTGTATAGTATTTATACGTTGTCCATGTGTTGGGAATGCTTGGATTGTGTCCTGCTGCATAGTAGAAAGGGTTGGGCTGGATGGCCCTTAGGGGTCTCTCCAAACTCTTGTGCCTGTCCCCTGGGCTGAGTCGGTTGCTAGGAGACCAAGTGGGCGGAACTTATCCTTCTAACGGGCAGCAATTGGATAAAAACAATTATTCCTCTCCCTCTAATTAGGACTTTATTTTTCTTTTCTTTTTGTTGTATCAACCTAGAGCCGTGGATGATGGGTAGTGTTGTCAAATTTCGAGGTTGGGGGGCCTGTAGTTTTGTTGTTTTGTGGGTCGCCGTGACGCCATCACTCTTTTATATATATAGATGGATGCCGCCTAGAATCGAATTGGTCTTTTTCGCTGCTGCATCACATTATTTGGCTCACGTTCAGCTTGCGCTCTACTAAGACCCTCCTGATCTCAGTACTTTTGTATCTCTGCCTTTCATTTCTCCTTCCTAGGTGCAATATCTTACATTCCTCCCTGTCGGAGTTCCATGTTTGGTCCAGTTCTCCAAAACCATCATTTTGGGTCTCGATCCTTAAATGTGGAAAATAAGGGAGAGTAAAAGGGAGGCACTCACAGAGGTATAGAGATAGCCTTCGGCGTTCATGGCGATGTACTGCCCGGATTTGGTGCTCTGGATGGCCACCACGCGCAGGCCCACCGGGATCAGGTTGAAGAGGGCTGGAGCGAGAGAGAGAGAGAGAAAAATGCAGTGACCGAGAGCAAAGGAGGTCAGGACCAAAAAGCAAGGTTTGGGATTGCAAATGCATTCATTGCATATCATAGGTGCATCTCTGGAGATGGGAAATAATAGGACTAATGAAAACACGACCCTTTTGTTGTTGTTTTTCTTGGACTACAAGAGTGCAAATCGCAGCCAGAAGGGACCCCCAAAGGCCATCCAGTCCAACCTCCTTCTGCCAGGCACAGACACAATCTAAGCCCTCCAGACAGATGGCCGGGCTGTGGCGCAGCTGGCTAATAACCAGCTGCTATAAATCACTACTGACCAAGAGGTCATGAGTTCAAAGCCCGGGTCGGGTTAAGCCTCCGACCACTAATAGCCCCGGCTTGCTGTTGACCTATGCAGCCCCGAAAGACAGTTGCACCTGTCAATTAGGGAAATTTAGGGACGCTTTATGCGGGGAGGCTAATTTACAACACCATAAAACTGCCAGCAAAACACGAGGAAAGGAATGAGGAAGTACAGCCACTACTGGATGGTGAAGCAACAGCTCCCCCTGTGGCCGGAATCGTGAAGCTGGAAAAATGTTAAAAATGCCTCTGAGTCTGTCTAATGTATGTTGTTTGTCTGTTGGCATTGAATGTTTGCCATATATGTGTTCATTGTAATCTGCCCTGAGTCCCCTTCGGGGTGAGAAAGACGGGCGGAATATAAATATATAAATATATAAATATAAATAAATAAATAAATGGCCACTTCGCCTCTGCATAAGGAATCCCAGAATATTCCAGGGTCAAACAGCTCTGACCCTTCTACAGCTTGGATCCCAGTTTGAACCCTTTGGGAAGCATGCGCTCTCTGTTAGGCTCCCATGCGCAACAGGGATGAGGCCTTCTTTCCGCCTTGCGTGCTCGGCTCCTTGGCATTTCTTTGGGGTGGGTGGCCGCTTGGGGCCCTTATTTGCCGCGTTAATGAAAATTGAGGGAAGGCGGCTCATCAATCACCGTCTCTCCCTCCTTCTCTCCCTGCGTCCCTGGGAGGCTGAGACTCAATTATTCCGAGACAGGGAAAGAGAGAGAGAGAGAGAGAAAGGAAGGAAGGAAGGAAGGAAGGAAGGAAGGAAGGAAGGAAGGAAGGAAGGAAGGAAGGAAGGAAGGAAGGAAGGATGGAAGGAAGGAAGGATGGAAGGAGCAAAGATGGTGCCAGGAAAGGGGTAAAGAAGAACATTGGCAGTTTCTTTTCGGACTACCTATTCCTTCCCAAATCCCAACTGGACAGAAGGCCACACAGAATATGGGTGCATGCACATTTTTATTTGGTTGTCTTCTAAATTATATTCTAGAATATATTTATAAAGCCTGAAGATTAGACATTTGTTAGCCTTCTCAAAGATACATTCTAATTTCAATGTTTTAGAAGCGAATCCTACCCTAGCATCTTTCATAAATCTGTCATCTAATTGGAAGAAGCTAAACTAGTCTTTTATCCCTGACTCTTCTTTCCATTTAAGTACCCATTGCCTTTTCTCTTTAACCAGACAACAGTAATTCTCTATATGCAGTGTACAGTTCTTTATAGTTTGAATCCTTTTCTTTTAAAAAATATTATTTTTCTAGAATTCATTCTTGTTACAGATACATTGTTCTCAAAGGGAATCTACTTCTTTTTGTTTACATTCCTCACTGTATGCACTTTATGGCCCAGTCATTTTTATGCATGTTTCATGTTTTTATCCAACCCATGTTTTATTGATATGTTTTACTTTGATGTATTTTTTACCATGACTGTTATTATTTGGGCTTGGCCCATGTAAGCCGCCCTGAGTGCCTTCGGGGAGATGGTATAAAACAAAGTTGTTATTATTATTATTATTATTATTATTATTATTATTATTATTATTATTATTATAGGGTGCATCTACACCCAAAATACAGGATTTGTAGTTTGGTGAGACAACAAAAGCTAAGGACCTTGTTGAACTATGAATCTCATAGCAATTGACTTCTGGGATTCGTAGTTTGGCGAGGCAAGAGATGATAGTAAGACCTTGGTGAACTACAAATCCCTAGATCTCATAGCAATGGAATCCCGTGATTCGTAGTTTGGCCAGGCAAGAGATGATAGTAAGACCTTGGTGAACTACAAATTCTTGGATCTCATAGCAATAGAATCCTGGGATTTGTAGTTTGGTGAGGTAAGGGAAAGCTAGGAACCTTGTAGAACTACAAATCCCTGGATCACATAGCAATAGAATCCTGGGATTTGTAGTTTGGCAAGGCAGAAAAGCTAAAGACCCTGATGAACTACAAATCCCTGGATCTCATAGCAATGGAATCCTGGGATTCATAGTTTAGTGAGGCAGAGAAGGCTAAAGACCTTGATGAACTACAAATTCCTGGATCTCACAGCAATCAGATCCTGGGATTTGTAGTTTGGCAAGGCAGAAAAGCTAAAGACCCCGATGAACTACAAATCCCTGGATCTCATAGCAATGGAACCCTGGGATTTGTAGTTGGTGAGGCAGAGAAGGCTAAAGACTTTGTTGAAATGCAAATCCCTGGATCTCATAGCAATGGAACACTGGGATTTGTAGTTTGGCGATGCAGAGAAGGCTAAAGACCTCATTGAACTACAAATCCCTGGATCTCATAGCAATGGAATCCTGGGATTCATAGTTTGGCGAGGCAGCTTAAACTAAAGACCTTGATGAACTATAAATGTCTCAATCTCATAGCAATGGAATTCTGGGATTCATAGATAGGCGATGCAGAGAAGGCTTAGGACCTTGTCAAACTACAAATCCCTGGAACTCATAGCAACAGAATCCTGGGATTTGTAGTTTGTTGAGGGCACCTTCACTCTTTGGCGGGGAGGAATGAACTTGCAAAAGCCGGCCGCTTACTGAATCCGTTGTCCTCTCTGGTCCCGTCGATGGTGCCGTCAGGGTGGACTTGGAGGTAATAGCCGTGCCGGCAGAAGAGCTTGGTCACGATGCCTTTCAGCTGTGGTTCTGCAAAGAGAAGGAAGAGAGCAAGACGTGAGACGTGGCAGGAGAAGCTACGCCTGAGCTTTCCACATTTTCTAAGTTGGTGAGATGTGCATCCTTTCACGATACGGTTGTTCAGCTTGACTAACAGATCAAACCAACCCTTTAGAAGAATTGTATGAATATATATATATATATTATATTGCATTACATAATATATAATTATCTATAATATAATAGTTAAGTTTCATAAACCATCATCTTTCTTTGTTTGGAAATTTCCCCTTTACCCTTCTTATCTACTACAGTTGGTTCTTGTGTCGTTTTCTCTATGGCCACTGCGTGTGATTCATCACAAACATCGTTGTCAACCAATTTTATTTATTTATTTATTTATTTACAGCATTTATATTCCACTCTTCTCACCCCGAAGGGGACTTAGGGCGGATCACATTACACATATAGGCAAACATTCAATGCCTTTTAACATAGAACAAAGACAAGACAAACATAGGCTCCGAGCGGCCTCAAACTCATGATCCTGGTCAGAGTGATTCATTGCAGTTAATTGCAGCTGGCTTGCTCTCCCGCCTGCGCCACAGCCCAGGCCTGGGTTTGTCTTAATTAGAAACTTACAATTTTAATAACTTACCATTTGGTCACTCAGTCAACAAACTGGGCAAATTATAAAAGTTATAGCCGTAACCTGCATTTGAACAGCAGCAGTATTTGTAATTGAGTCTCTCTGGAGGTTTTTAAACAGAGGCTAAATGGCCATCTGCTGGGAGGGTTTTGACTGTGTCTTCCTTAACAGTGGATGGGGTTGAACTAGGTGCCCTTTGGGGATCCCTTCCAACTCTAGTGAAGTAAAGACTGCTTGAAGTTCAGTGGAGTTTCCATCTCTGGATGTTTTTGAACTGAAACTGGATGGTCATCTGTCAGTGGGGCTTTGACTGTGACTCTTTGGCAGAGAAAGCTAAAGAGTTTGTAAAACAATAGCCCCCAGAATTCCATAGTATGGAGCCATGGTAATTAACGTGATGTAAAATGGCATTAATTCCACAGTATAGAAAGATGCACCCTTAGCAAGATCTTTACGTGATGATTTAGATGCCTCCATCCTATAATTTGCATTAGAGTTGGCTTCAGTTGGATACAACTTGCAGTGCATCTAAACTGTAGAATTAATGCGGTTTGACACCACTTGAACTCCCATGACTAAGCCCTATCAGCCTCTGGAGTTGTAGTTTGACAAGGTCTTGAGCCTTCGGTGCCAAAGACTGCTAGAGACTGTAGACTAGAGACTGTAGACTAGAGACTACAAAACCCAGGATCCCACAGCATTGAGCAGTGGTGGTTTGAGTGATGCTAAACTGCATTCATTCTCCAGTGTAGATGCACCCTGGGTGTTCTTCTTTTGCAAAAAAACAAACCCTTTTGCAACGATACCGATACATTGCTGTGACACTCAGCCGATCACTGCCAGGAGTTCCACAGGCTCAAAGAAACACTGTATTCCCACTTCAAAGTAGTTTCAGCAGCTCAGAAACCACAGGCAGCCGCTCTCAATAAGGCTCCATTGTCTCAATAGCCACATTCGCTACATTTTAAATAATAAATTACATCCTCTTTCCCCTTTCACTTCCACAGCCTGCAAGCTCTCTTTTGCACCATTCCCCTTGCAACTTTAAAACCTCCAAAAAAACCCCTTTTTGAGTCGCGGATCCACGCGAACTTGGCCAGGGTGGCAACCAGGGAATACAGTCCCACAAACTGCGGATACGGAGTCCCTGTAATAAACCTCCGTATCCGCGACTCACGGATTAGCACCGGACCACACCATTTTACTCTTAGACACTTTCTAAAACAAACTGCTATCTCATTTTTTATTTTGGGATATTCAGATACTCAATTATGGTTAAAATATTTGCCTTTAATGCTTTGAATATTGGACCATGAGCCTAGGAGATCAGGATAATAATAATAATAATAATAATAATAATAATAATAATAATAATAATATTTTACTTCAATAATAATAATAATAATAATAATAATAATAATAATAATAATAATAATAATAATGCTTTGATTGGAGTCAAAAATCAGAAACTCCTTAAAGCACAGCAGACAAAAAAACCAGTACAAGAAAACCGTACTACAAACTAGAGCTGACAGCTGGAACAACAAAACATTACATGGAAAATTCCTTGACAAAATTTAAGGAAAAGCTGACAAGGAGAAGACCTGGCTCTGGCTCACAAATGTGACCCTGAAGAAGGAGACAGAAGGCCTGATCCTTGCAGCCCAGGAGCAAGACATCAGGACAAAGGCAATTAATAATAATAATAATAATAATAATAATAATAATAATAATAATAGAAGACCTGGCTCTGGCTCACGAATGGGACCCTGAAGAAGGAGACAGAAGGCCTGATCCTTGCACCCCAGGAGCAAGACATCAGGACAAAGGCAATTCAGGCCAAGATCGAAAAATCAGCTGATGACCCAAAATGCAGACTCTGCAAGGAAACCGAAGAAACCATGGATCATCTCCTCAGCTGCTGTAAGAAAATCACACAGACAGACTACAAACAGAGGCACAACTATGTGGCCCAAATGATTCATTGGAACTTACGCCTCAAGTCCCACCTTCCAGCAGCAAAGAACTGGTGGGATCACAAACCTGCAAAAGTATTGGAAAATGAGCACGCAAAGATACTGTGGGACTTCCAAATCCAGACTGACAAAGTTCTGGAACACAACACACCAGACATCACAGTTGTGGAAAATAAAAAGATTTGGATCATTGATGTTGCCATCCCAGGTGACAGTCACATTGACGAAAAACAACAAGAAAAACTCAGCCGTGATCAGGACCTCAAGATTGAACTGCAAAGACTCTGGCAGAAACCAGTGCAGGTGGTCCCGGTGGTGATGGGCACACTGGGTGCCGTGCCAAAAGATCTCATCCGGCATTTGGAAACAATAGACATTGACAAAATCACGATCTGCCAACTGCAAAAGGCCACCTGACTGGGATCTGCGAGCATCATCCGAAAATACATCATACAGTCCTAGACACTTGGGAAGTGTTTGACTTGTGATTTTGTGATACGAAATCCAGCATATCTATCTAGTTTGCTGTGTCATACAACGTCGTTGTGTCAAGAATAAGAATAAGAATAAGAATAAGAATACGTAACTTTATTTTTATACGCCGCCTCCATCTCTGAAGTGACCCGGGGCGACTTTCATGGGGCCCGGCCCAGGTGGTTACAGACAGTGTAAAATGCAGGTTTTTAATGTCTATTTTTATTTTTATTTTTGAAAGGCTTTTAAATTTGATGTAAACTGTTTTTCTGATGTGTATGTTTGTATTGCAAACCGCCCTGAGTCCCCTGATGGGTGAGAAGGGCGGGGTAGAAGTGATGTAATAAATAAATAAATAATAAATAAAAGACACAACAATATACAAATAATTCAATAAAACATATAAGAATCACATTTACATAGTTAGATAAAATCCCTGCTCTGCCATGGAAACTGATCAGTTTCAATATCTGTGGATCTGTCTAGCTGGTGAACTTTGTTTCTTAATGGGATTTATTTTCAAGGCAGAAAACCTGTATAGGAAAAACTTGGAATTTCTGCTCTCTGTATCGGATGCCTACCATGAACTTTTTGCTGGGGAAAAGTTGGCAACCTTTGCAGGGATGGCACAGAGGACACCTTGGAGGGCGGCAAAGTGGTCTTGGCTTTGAGGAAGGAATAGGATCCAGAACACAATCTGTTTTGGAACAAAAGGTATCGTATAGATCTGCATTTAGGTGAAGACGCAAGGCCCCGGTTGTAGTTTTTACGAGGCCTTCACGCTTTGCCTGCTGAAGAGGGTCAAACTACAGCTTCCAGTTTCCCCGAGCATTGAGCCAGGGCAGTTAAAGCGGCATCAAACTGCATTAATTCTACAGTGGAGATGCCCCAAGGACATTGGCATGACTTCAAATGGCACAAGTGCTGGTACAAAACTGGCAAGGCAGAGAGGGACAGCACCATTCTGGTGTTTACTTCATATTGTAAATATTATAATTATAATATAACAAATTATAAATTACATTCAGCATTATTTTGGGGAACCTGCTCTATTCCACTCCCAATAAGTATATAATATGTGTATGTATTTGTGTGTGTCTATATATATATATATATATATATATATATATATATATATATATATAGTACCCCAGAGCCTTGCAGGCGTTGAGAGATAATCTCAATTGACAGAATAAGAGCCAAATGATCTTGACTCTTAGAGGATATTCGAGCTCTCTCTCCGTTTCCCTGTCTCTCTCTCTCTCTCTCTCTTTCTTTCTCATCCACCGCTGGCATCAAGTCGAGATCTGCGCATGGAGGTATGCGCTGATTGTGTAACACCAGGGTTGCCTTGAATGATGACATTGTACAACCCAACCGAGATAAGGAACGTGCGGCTGAAGGGACGCCAAGGGTGGAGGCAAATGCGCAGGAAATGCGTGACGCACAGCAAGTCCGTAGGGAATGTGGGCCTATGCGCTGGTGCCTGCCATGGGCCATGTGCAAGGCTGGTCCATGTGGAATAGGGTGGGCCTTGTGTAACACCAGCTCATGCCAAATACTGATCTGGGCACCGATGTACACCCAGGCACCATGTGGAGTACGGACCTATCTGGAACATGAATCATAGAATCGTAGAGTTGGAAGAGACCCAAAGGGCCATCTAGTCCATCTCCTAAGATAGATTGATAAAAGAGATGGAGATGGAGATGGAGATGGAGATGGATGGATGGATGGATGGATGGATGGATGGATAGATAGATAGATAGATAGATAGATAGATAGATAGATAGATAGATAGATAACAATAGGTGATAGACTCATGGAATTAGAAGAGACCCCAAGGGCCATCTAGTCCATCTCCTAAAATAGACTGATAAAGAGATGGAGATGGAGATGGAGATGGAGATGGTGGTGGTGATGGTGATGGTGATGGAGATGGATGGATGGAAAAATAGATAGATAGATAGATAGATAGATAGATAGATAGATAGATAGATAGATAGATAGATAATAGGTGACAGACTCATGGAGTTGGAAGGGACCCCAAGGGCCATCTAGTCCATCTCCTAAAATAGACTGATAAAGAGATGGAGATGGAGATGGAGATGGAGATGGAGATGGAGATGGTGATGGTGATGGTGATGGAGATGGATGGATGGATGGATGGATAGATAGATAGATAACAATAGGTGATAGACTCATGGAATTGGAAGGGACCTCAAGGGCCATCTAGTCCACCCCCTAAGATAGATTGATAAAGAAATAGCTAGAGATAGAGATAAATATAGAGATAGGAAAATCGAGATGGAGATAGATAGATAGATAGATAGATAGATAGATAGATAGATAGATAGATAGATAGATAGATAGATAGCAATAGGTGATAGGCTCATGAAGCCATCAAGGGCCATCTAGTCCAACTCTTAAGATAGATTGATAAAGAGATAGAGATGGAGATGGAGATGGTGATGGAGATAGATAGATATCAATGGGTGATCGACTCATGGAGTTGGAAGAGACCCCAAGGGCCATCTAGTCTACCACCTATGATAGACTGATAAAGAGATAGAGATGGAGATGGAGATGGCAATGGTGATGGAGGTAGATACCAATAGGTGATAAACTCATGGAGTTGGAAGAGACCCCAAGGGCCATCCTTTCCACCCCTAAGATAGATTGATAAAGAGACAGAGATAAATAGATAGATAAATAGGTGATAGACACACAGAGTTGAAAGAGACCTCAAGAGCTATGCAGGCCAGCCGCATAAGGGGAATTGCAGGGCTGGAAAGGATTCCCAAATGCCATCTAAACCAACCCCATTCTGTCCCCGGTGGCGCAGCGGATTAAACCTCTGAGCTGCTGAACTTGCAGACTGAAAGGTTGGTGCCTGGTTCTAATCTGGGGAGCGGGGTGAGCTCCCGCTGTTAGCCCCAGCTTCTTCCAACCTAGCAGTTCGAAAACATGCAAATGTGAGTAGATCAATAGGTACCGCTCCGGCAGGAAGGTAATGGCACTCCATGCAGTCATGCCTATGGCCACATGACCTTGGAGGTGTCTCTGGACAATGCCGGCTCTTCGGCTTAGAAATGGAGATGAGCACCAACCCCCAGAGTCGGACACGACTGGACTTAATATCAGGGGAAAACCTTTACCTTTACGTTTAACTAGACTCATATAATCCAGTTTAATGTGGATTATCTGCTTGGATAAAATCTGGATTTTATGGCAGTGTAGAAGGTGCCTAAGAGAGTGTATCTGAGCCACAGCTCCCACCTGACTGGGGATTATGGGAGTTGCTAATGGGGGAAAATATTATTCTCTATATAGGCCTTTTTTCCATAATGCTGGAGCGGCTTCCTTTTGCATTCAATGACTCTCCCCCCCCCCCCCCCCCCCCCCCGCTGTCGCTACGTTTCACAGCAATTCTTTCCCTTTTCTAACAAAATCCCTATTTCCTTTCGTTTTGTTTATTAACTGTTATTTATGAGATTTCCACCCTTTCTAACCCATCCTCTCCTCCAAAAAAACATTGAGGTCCAAGACAGCAGAACAGTAGGAAATGGATAAATCAAGTTGGGATTAAAACACATTAATCCCTTCCGTAAAAACCTCGGGGCGACTGTTAAAAGGAGCGAGG
Organism: Anolis carolinensis; assembly: GCF_035594765.1. Taxonomy (NCBI): domain Eukaryota; kingdom Metazoa; phylum Chordata; class Lepidosauria; order Squamata; family Anolidae; genus Anolis; species Anolis carolinensis. The sequence continues at coordinate 98,050 of NW_026943863.1, forward strand.
AACAAAGCCCTTTCCTTTTATTACAAGGCAGCAACTGTCTGGATTAAAAGGCCCGTTTCCAGCTTTGATCCCAAAGGATTAGGATTATTAATATTATTATTATGGGATGGCTGATGTATGGCAGCCCTAAAGTGAACCTTTAGTGCATTATTGTTGAAGGTGAAGTCGAACGTGACCCCTCCCCCAATAGTAACATAGTTTTGCTAAGGACAATGATATCAGGCTGGATAATAAGGGTTAAGTCTTGGTCAATTTGCAAAGGCAACAACAAAAGCAACAAGGACGCTTCCCATGTTAGATAGTGTGTACATTAAATCAAGGCTTTATGTCCTATATTTCATATATTTATAGCAGAAGGTAACAAATGTATTAATGAAAACCATGCCATAAAAGTTCTTTGACCTTTTCCATCTGAGCCACATCTGGGCCTAAGAAATAACGACTCTTCTAATGGTTTCCCATCTCAGTCAACGACTCACAAACAAAAGGGACTCCTTTTTGAGCTGAGAAACATTTACATATCTAGGCTAAAGGTTAGCCAAGAAAAACCTTATGCTTTATATAAGACATGAGAGAAGCCTCCCACAAGGATGGTAAAAACATCAAAAACATCCGGGCATCTCCTGGGCAACGTCCTTGCAGACAGCCAATTCTCTCACTCCAGAAGCGACTCAAGTTGCTCCAGACACGAAAAAAAATCTTTCCCTTGCCATTCGTTTCCCCTTTTATGAACTTTTAGGTATCAGGGACTCCTTTCCCCTTTCCCTGCATGAATCCTATGTATTACTTGTGCCGCTTCCTAGTCTTAAGAAGAACTCCAACAAGCCTTTTGCCTGCCTAGGCTGATGGAGAACCTCTGGGATTCCCTCTTTTTCCCTTATAAGAAACACAAAAGGAGTTCGGAGCCTTTTTGAACGCCTCATAGAACTGGCTGCATTTGTTTCCCAACCCATGGGGATGCTGGATCTCATGTTTCTCCCCCATAATGGGTCCCACGTGTATCTCCTATCAAGTTTTATTATTTCTTATTATTTTTATTATCTTTATTATTATTTCTTATGATATCTTGCCCCTTATAAAAGAGGCATTGTGACCCTGATGTGAACTTTTGGCCGGCACCCCATCCTGACCTGAGCATCATCAGGATGCCTTAGGCCATGTGCTACTAATATGGATTGCCATGATCACCTCTTGAAGAATAAAACAATGGACTTCCTACTCAGCAGACCTCGGAGGGCAAAAGCCAGGCCATATTGGGAAGGAGGAAACCTTTGGACATTTCAATCATCCATCATAAAGGGCTTATTTCTCCCTGCGAGGGGACAGGAATAAACCACCACTGACAAGACAAAGCCATCTCCTCCTTGGACCCTGAATCATTCCGCTTAAGTGGCTGAGGGGCAAAAGGAAAGGGCCTGAGGCTGTTAGGAATGGTGGGAGTTGCAGTCCAAAACACCTGAAGGGAAGGCTGAAGGTTGCCCATGCCTGATCTACACTGTGGTGCCAAACTGCATTAAATCTATAAAGCAGATGCTCCTTTTCTCCCTTCTGTATTGACCAGCCTCAACTATTTCAAGGAGTTATTCCAGCTAAAGTCCTGCCCTAACCTTTACAATTCTCATTTAAACCTCTTGGAGATTCAATAACATGGAGAGAAAAAACGTTCGGCCTGCAGAAGAAATAGCCAGAGCCTGGTTTTGCACTGCCATCTAATGCAGTTTGATCTACACTGCTATATAAAATCCAGATTATCTGCTTTGAACTGGATTCTACCACACTGTAGACTCATATAACCCAGTTCAAAGCAGATTATCTGGATTGCCTGATGGATTATATGGCAGTGTAGCAGGGCCCTCGATTCTATGGGGCTGGACCTTCATTGCCTACCCTATGTGCCAGGATATTATCCCAGATTATCTGCTATTCCCAGATTATCTGGCACTGTAGATGCATATAATCCAGTTCAAAGCAGATAATCTGGATTATCCGCTTTGATGATCTGTATTATATGGCAGTGTAGCAGGAGGTTGGATTATATGGGGCTGGACCTACATTACCTACTCTATATGGCAGGATCTGATCCCAGATTATCTGCTATTCCCAGATTATCTGGCACTGTAGATGGATATAATCCAGTTCAAAGCAGATAATCTGGATTATCTGGCAGTGTAGCAGGGCCCTCGATTATATGGGGCTGGATCTACAGTACCTACCCTATATGCCAGGATCTGATCCCACATTATCTGCTAAACACCATATTATTTGGCAGTGTAGATGCATATAATCCAGTTCAAAGCAGATAATCAATGCGTGAGTTGGGGCCTTTTACCCTAGCACTCAAGACCTGGCTCTTTACTCTATGTTACTCTAATTAATCTATGTTAATTTTATCAATATTTGTATGTATGTATTTTCATCCTTTACAATTTTATCTTGTAAATCACCTAGAGCATCTTGGATGGAGGGTGATTAATAAGTAATTAAATGATGATGATGATGATTATGATGATGATGATGATGATCTGGAATTATGTGACAATGTAGAAGAAGCCATACCCTCTCAGTGTCATAAAGCACCGACCCCACCCCCCCACCCCCGGTCAAAATAATAAACTAACAAACTCAGTCCTGCAGCGGAGAGTTCCACAGGTGGCAGTGGCTATGTGAACGTTCGCAGGACTGAAGGAGCCCAGAAGCAGCTACCAGCGCCTGGGATACTATTGCAACATTCTTTCCCCATTTGACTCGTTTATAACAATATAACTCTTTAATAAATGTGTCCTTTGGTGCATTATCCTCTGCATCTGCTTCTATGTATCTTCTTTGACTTTGGTGACTTTCTTTTCCTGGCAGCTGGCCCCGATAATCATATGGCCCTCATGGCCCAAGCAACAGGGCTTCCCTCCTTCCTTCCTTCTTTCCTTCACCCCCAAATGTGACCCCTTTCACCCCAGTCTCTCCCCGTGGATACCCTGGTATCCATTTGCAGGGTCCCCTCAGTATCCGCGGGCTTCTCCTGTGTATGTAATGTAATATTTAATGTTTCATAAAACTTTGGAGTATGAAGCCACCCAGCAAGACAAAGGAGGTGAATGTATAAAATGCTTTGTATGGTATCTCTGCTTGCTTCTGCGGCTTACTGTGAGCTGGCATCCAAATCAGCTGATTGAATAAACTACCTCGGTGGCTTTTTCTTCTTCTTCTAGGTGAGATTTCTTGATTGGGGAACACTGGCTTTCTTAGTCTCGCCAGGCGCATGGATACACAGGCATCCCGTTGCCGGTACCCAGTATCTGCGTAACGGGACTCTATCCACACTTCGGGGTTCACTATCTGCGGCTCTGGATCTCGCTATCCACAGCTCTGGATCTCACTATCCACAGCTCTGGATCTCACTATCCACAGCTCTGGATCTCACTATCCACAGCTCTGGATCTCACTATCCGTGGCTCCATGTCTCACTATCCGCAGCTCTGGATGTCACTATCTGTGGCCCCCAATCTCACTATCCGTGGCTTTGGATCTCATTATCCACTGCTCTAGATCTCACTACCTGCGGCTCTGGATCTCACTATCTGCGGCTTTGGATCTCACTATCTGCAGCTCTGGATCTCACTATCCGTGGCTCTGGATCTCACTATCTGTGGCTCTGGATCTCACTATCCGTGGCTCTGGATCTCACTATCTGCGGCTTTGGATCTCACTATCTGCAGCTCTGGATCTCACTATCCGTGGCTCTGGATCTCACTATCTGTGGCTCTGGATCTCACTATCCGTGGCTCTGGATCTCACTATCTGCGGTTCTAGATCTCACTATCAGCGGCTCTGGATCTCACTATCCATGGCCCCCAATCTCACTATCCACGGCTCAGGATCTCACTATTCGGGGCTCTAGATCTCACTATCTGCGGCTCTGGATCTCACTATCCGCAGCTTTGGATCTCACTATCCGCGGCTCTAGATCTCACTATCCATGGCTCTGGATCTCACTGTCTGTGGCTCTGGATCTCACTATCCGCAGCTTTGGATCTGACTATCAGCAGCTCTAGATCTCACTATCTGCGGCTCTGGATCTCACTATCTGCAGCTCTGGATCTCACTATCTGCAGCTCTGGATCTCACTATCCGTGGCTCTGGATCTCACTATCTGTGGCTCTGGATCTCACTATCCGTGGCTCTGGATCTCACTATCTGCAGTTCTAGATCTCACTATCAGCGGCTCTGGATCTCACTATCCATGGCCCCCAATCTCACTATCCACGGCTCAGGATCTCACTATCCGGGGCTCTAGATCTCACTATCTGCGGCTCTGGATCTCATTATCCGCAGCTTTGGATCTCACTATCCGCGGCTCTAGATCTCACTATCCATGGCTCTGGATCTCACTGTCTGTGGCTCTGGATCTCACTATCCGCAGCTTTGGATCTGACTATCAGCAGCTCTAGATCTCACTATCTGCGGCTCTGGACCTCACTATCTGCAGCTCTGGATCTCACTATCCGGGGCTTTGGATCTCACTATCCGGGGCTCTAGATCTCACTATCTGTGGCTCTAGATCTCACTATCTGCGGCTCTGGATCTCACTATCAGTGGCTCTGGATCTCACTATCCATGGCTCTAGATCTCACTATCCACGGCTCTGGATCTCACTATCCGTGGCTCTGACTCTTACTATCCATGGCCCCCAATCTCACTATCCGCAGCTCTGGATCTCGCTATCCACAGCTCCGGATCTCACTATCTGCAGTTGTTTAAATTGCTCTATTTCAAAAGCAAATCCAACCCCTCTGAACAAATTTGGCCAGAAACGACTTTGGTTCCCCTTAAACTGGAAAGATGCACAACAACATTGAGTATAACAAGCTAGTTGTGAAAACCATGGAGCACAAAAAGTTTACTGGCACGGAAAGCATGTCAGCTCTGGCTGAGCAAAATACAAGTGCATCTGCACTGTAGATTTAACGTGCTTTGACACCACTTGAACTGCCCTGGCTCATTGCTATGGGATTCCAGGAGTTGGAATTTTGCAAGGCCTTGAGCCCAAAGACACAGGTTTCTATAACCGAGCGGGAATTCAAACCCAGGTCTCTGGAGTCCTGTTCCAATGTTCCAACCATTAGCTCTCAACCCATAAAAGCATAAAGCATATTGTTGTTGTTGTTGACAAAATGATTATTTGAATCCTCCTTCCAATGCGGACAGTTTCTGGGAACAGTTGTTCAAAGCATTTGGTCTCTGAACAAACACAATGTACTTTGGGACTTGGAAAAGGGCCTCGTTCAAAGATCATAATGCGATGGATATATGGAATTGCTAGCTCAATGGGAAAACTGCAAATTACAATGGGATACACGGTGCACTGCCCACCATAACAAATCCACACCAGTGCAGAACTTCTGAACCAAACGACACGGGAGTTTAGGCTCAGGTCTATGCTTTACGAAGTGAAATATTTGGGATCTCTATCCCAAAGTCCTATATGCTGGATGGGTCATTCTATAATATTTTGGTCCAGGCAGATCTTTAAAGTTACTTTTCAGCTCCCAGGGTTCTGCAAGGTGACTAGAGATGGAAGGATGGATGGATAGATAGATGATAGTCAAAGTCTGTATATATGAATGTATGCTTGGTTGCTGTGAGTTTTCCAGGCTGTATGGCCATGTTCCAGAAAGCATTTTCTCCTGACGTTTCACCCACATCTATGGCAGGCTTCCTCAGAGGTTGTGAAGTCTGTTGAAAGCAAAGCAAGTGGGGGATATATATACACACACACACACACACACACACACACACACACACACAGACAAGAATTCTTTCTCCCAGATAGATAGATAGATAGATAGATAGATAGATAGATAGATAGATCTGGGAGAAAGAATTCTTGTCTGCTTGAGGCAAGTGTGAATGTTGCCATTGGACACCTTGATTAGCATAGAAAGCCTTGCAGCTTCAGAGCCTGGCTGTTTCCTGCCTGGGGGAGTCCTTTGTTGGGAGTTGTTAGCTGGCCCTGATTGTTTTCTGTCTGGAATTTCCCTGTTTTCTGAGTGTTGTTGTTGGTTTGTACCCCAAAAGCTATCCTGTGGCTTAACGTACCTGGTCCACACTCGGCACCTATATCCTTCATGATCCAACTTAAAATAGTGAAGAAATTTGAATCTAAGAAAATGAACTCTTTCGGGCCCAGAACAGAAGGAATGAAAAGGAAGAGAATGGATTGGTTGTGTCTTGGTGAAGTGGCCCTCTGTCATGTGACTAGGATATACAGTATATATATGCATTTATGTTGGACTACAACTCCAAGAATCCTGTATTTTCATTCATGGAACCCTATAGAGCATGAATCTTGGCAGAGCTGAGAAAAGTTACATATTTCTTTGGACTACAACTCCCAGAATCCTGCATCTTGACAAGGCATTCTTTAGAACTGCCATGCAAAATAAATAAATATTTTTTAAAAACTGAAATTGCCTTGAAACCTCAGAGGGAAAAATTACCTTTTATGTCCCGTCACTCGTGAAAAGTGTGATTTCGTGCAACAGAAAACCCTCGTGCGAGGCTTTCTCACTCTTTCTCTTTTTCACGCCAAAAGCTAAACGAATTACAGCCTTTGGACATCTCTATCCAATAAGAGGTTTTTTCTCCTTCTCTTTTGTTCTTCTCCCTTTGTAATATTATTATCATTTTTTGGGTATGTCTTCTTTCTCTGCTCACTGACAGGCCTTGGAAATAATTTACGAGCGGCTCTTCCTGCAAAGGCCATCTTCTCCTTGCTTTCAATGCCTTCCTCCATTCCCGTCTTTGTAAAAAAATTGGGCCCAGCATCTGGGAAACGACAGCCGGGGAAGGATTTTCCAGCAAAAGATGCTTAGTTAGCAAAAGGAAACAGAGAAAGGATGCCAGAGACGGCTGCATCTATACCAGACATTGGGGAAATTGGGTTTTCGAGGTGTTTTGGACTGCAACTCCCACCATTCCTAACAGCCTCAGGCCCTTTCCTTTTCCCCCTCGGCCGCTTAAGCCACCACCACCACCTTTTCTGGTTCCTCTCCATCTTTCTCGGCTCCTTGCAAGCGATCACACACCGTGCCGGTAATGAATCACGGCCCCGAATGCAAATAACTGTAATTTCCCTAAGTGACAATGACTCCGCCGGCCAAAAAGAGAAGAAATGAAGGCTTATTCCCAGAAAATGCTCAACTGTCCTTTTGGCTCCGCCCTCTTGGATCCCTAGTTTATGGCGTTGGCTTGTTACCTTCTGGCAACCCAAGTGTCCAACATCTTCGGTCCTTCCTTATAAGACCCACAAAGAGGTTCAAATGGCTCGAAGGTTCGAACGGCTTATTCCCAGAAAATGCTCAACTGTCCTTTTGGCTCCGCCCTCTTGGCTCCCGAGTTTATGGCGTTGGCTTGTTCCCTTCCGGCAACCGAAGTGTCCAACATCTTCGGTCCTTCCTTATAAGACCCACAAAGAGGTTCAAATGGCTCGAAGGTTCGACCGGCTTATTCCCAGAAAATACTCAACTGTCCTTTTGGCTCCACCCCCTTGGCTCCCGAGTTTATGGCGTTGGCTTGTTCCCTTCCGGCAACCGAAGTGTCCAACATCTTCGGTCCTTCCTTATAAGACCCACAAAGAGGTTCAAATGGCTCGAAGGTTCGAACGGCTTATTCCCAGAAAATGCTCAACTGTCCTTTTGGCTCCGCCCTCTTGGCTCCCTAGTTTATGGCATTGGCTTGTTATCTTCTGGCAACTGAAGTGTCCAACATCTTCGATCCTTCCTTATAAGACCCACAAAGAGGTTCAAATGGCTCGAAGGTTCGAACGGCTTATTCCCAGAAAATGCTCAACTGTCCTTTTGGCTCCGCCCTCTTGGCTCCCTAGTTTGTGGCATTGGCTTGTTACCTTCTGGCAACCCCAGTGTCCATCTTCGGTCCTTCCTATAAGACCCACTAAGTGGTTCAAATGGTTTTTTTTTTTAACCTCGAATACCTCACTGCTCTTGCATCTTGATCCTTGTTCTAACACGTGGTTGGTCTAGATCAGCGTGGTCCAACCTTTAGTTACCAATCAAACTTTAGTATAGTAATGTGAGTGCCAGAGATATTCCAGAAAGAAAACAAATTACATAATTAATATTGAATTACATAATTTAAATATTAATATTTAATTACATAAGTAACATATTTTTTCCAGTAAGAAGGGCACGGGCCAACAAAAATGAATTGGTGGCCGTATGCAGACACAGGTTGGACCACACTGGTCTAGATGACCTTCAGGGTTGGAAGAGACCTCGTGGGCCATCCAGTCCAACTTCATTCTGCCAAGAAGCAGGAAAATCACATTCTAAAGCATCCTCAACAGATGGCCATCCAGCCTCTGTTTCAAAGCCTCCAAAGAAGGAGCTTCCACCACACTCCGTGGCAGAGAGTTCCACTGCTGAACGGCTCTCACAGTGAGGAAGTTCTTCTTCATGTTCAGGTGGAATCTCCTTTCCTGTAGTTCATGGGCCATCCAGTCTAACCTCATTCTGCCAAGGAAAATCGCATTCAAAGCACCCCTGACAGATGACCATCCAGCCTCTGCTTCAAAGCCTCCAAAGAAGGAGCCTCCACCACACTCCGAGGCAGAGAGTTCCACTGCTGAACGGCTCTCACAGTGAGGAAGTTCTTCCTCATGTTCAGGTGGAATTTCTATCTTGTAGTTTGAAACCCATTGTTCCATTGGGCACTTTTGGCTTGTAATAAGGGTCCAAAATGGGGGATTATGGGAGTTGTAGTCATCCCAATAAGCAGGGGTTTTTTGCATGAATCTTGATGCAATATGGGTCCAAAATGGGGGATTCTGGGAGTTGTAGTGCCCCCTAATAAACAGTGTTTTTTTTTGTTTACATCTTGATTCAAATCCTTGTATATGCTTTCTAACAGTTGAAATGGGATTTTGGGTACTCTCGGCTTACAATATGGGGGATTTTGGGAGCTGTATTCCTCCAATATAAGCAATTTTTGCATGCATCTTGATGCAAATCCTTACGCATGCTTCCTAATACTTGAAATGGGATTGTGGGCATTTTTGGCTCGCAATAAGGATCCAAAATGGGGGATTATGGGATTTGTAGTCCCCCAAATAAGCAGTTTTTGCATGCATCTTGACGCAAATCCTTGTCCATGCTTCTGAACACTTCAAATGGGATTTTAGGTACTCTTGGCTTACAATATGGGGGATTCTGGGAGTTGTAGTCCTCCAATATAAGCAATTTTTGCATGCATCTTGATGCACATCCTTATGCATGCTTCTGAACACTTGAAATAGGATTTTGGGCCCTTTCGGCTTGCAATAAGGGTCCAAAATGGGGGATTATGGGATTTGTAGTCCCCCAAATAAGCAGTTTTTTGCATGCATCTTGACGCAAATCCTTGTGCGTTCTTTCTAACACTTGAAATGGGATTTTGGGCCCTTTCGGCTTGCAATAAGGATCCAAAATGGGGGATTATGGGATTTGTAGTCCCCTCAAATAAGCAGTTTTTGCCTGCATCTTGACGCAAATCCTTGTCCATGCTTCTGAACACTTCAAATGGGATTTTGGGTACTCTTAGCCTACAATGTGGGGCATTCTGGGAGTTGTAGTCCAATATAAGCAGTTTTTACATGTATCAAGACGCATATCCTTGTGCATGCTTTTGAACACTTGAAATGGGATTTTGGGCACGTTCGGCTTGCAATATGGGTGCAATGTGGGGGATTCTGGGAGTTGTAATCCTCCCAAATAAGTATTTTTTGCATGCATCTTGATGCAAATCCTTGTGCTTACTTTTTGACACTTGAAATGGGATTGTGGGCCCTTTCGGCTTGTAATAAGGATCCCAAAATGGGGGGTTATGGGATTTGTAGTCCCCCAAAAAAGCAGTTTTTTGCATTTATCTTGACGCATATCCTTGTGCGTGCTTTCTAACACTTGAAATGGGATTGTGGATACTTTCGGCTTGCAATAAGGATCCAAAATGGGGGATTATGGGATTTGTAGTCCCCCAAATAAGCATTTTTTTTGCATGCATCTTGACGCATATCCTTGTGCATGCTTCCGAACACTTGAAATGGGATTGTGGGCACTTTCGGCTTGCAATAAGGATCCAAAATGGGGGATTATGGGATTTGTAGTCCCCCAAATAAGCATTTTTTTGCATGCATCTTGACGCATATCCTTGTGAATGCTTCCTAACATTTGAAATGGGATAATAATAAGGGCCTTCATCTCTAGGTTGGGGTTGAGACTCACCCCGAAAAATGAAAAGCGATGCCCAGAATAGTGCCAGAAGTGTAGTACAAAGAGAGATAGAATGGAGAAGAGTGGGAATAAATGTCTCTGGATAATGGTTTTGCTTCTGGGCTTCTGACAGCCGCCTGGTTCTTAAATACACAGAGACAGGGAGATTTAGGGCTGCTTCCTCTCCCCTCCTACCACCCGCCGACTGGGCCCCTCCCGAACTCCTTCTGTAATGTATGCACATATATTTAAATGGCTTTAATTTATGTTAATGTGCATGCCTTTTGCTGCTGTGGCCTGGAGGGTTGCAGCTTGGGAGCAAAGACAGGAAGGATTAAAATGGAATGTGAATGGAGATCGGATTGAAAAGTGCATCTACACCAGGCATGGGCAAACCTGGGCCCTCCAGGTGTTTTGGACTGCAACTCCCAGCATTCCTCACAGCCTCAGGCCCCTTCCTTTTGCCCCTCAGCCGCTTAAGCAGTTTTGGACTGCAACTCCCATAGACATTTGTAAAGTGCGTCCCATTATCAGATAATATTTCCTGGTGTAAACCATGGTGTTTTGGACTTCATCTCCCACCAATCCTCACAGCCTCAGGCCCTTTCCTTTTGCCCCTCCACCGCTTAAGCTGTGGGAAAGGGCCTGAGGCTGTGAGGAATGGTGGGAGTTGCAGTCCAAAACACCCGGAGGGCCCTTGGATTGCGAATCCCAGAATCCCCCACCAACATGGCCAATGGGAGTTGTAGTTCCAAAAGGAAACTTTCCCAGACTTAGCCAAGATATTGATAAAGAGCAGGGAACACTCGCACACGTACACACAAACTACAACTCCCAGAATCCCCCTCCATGATGTGTGTGGGGAGTTGTAGTGCACAAAAGTAACGTCCTTGAGCTCTAGGCAAACTGGTGGAAAGCCACACCCAAATACCACTTCTCAACATAGCTGCCATTCAAATCTAGGCACTGATCATAGTGATGAATGAGCTTGGCAACTCCTTCCCCACAAAACTCTGCCACTTGCATCCTCAAAAAGTATAGGAGAAAATATTTACCATATGCAGTTGAAAGCAACACCCAAATACCACTTCTCAACATAGTTGCCATTCAAATCTAGTCACTGATCATAGCGATGAATGAGCTTGGCAACTCCTTCCCCACAAAACTCTGCCACTTGCATCCTCAACGCAGCGTTTTGGCAATGATGCGCAGTTGCAGAAAGGGGTGACCGGCTGGTTGAGGACGCAAGCGGCAGAGTTTTGTGGGGAAGGAGTTTCCAAGCTCATTCCTCGCTATGATAAATGCCTAGATTTGAATGGCGACTATGTTGAGAAGTGGTATTTGGGTCTGGCTTTCAACTGCATATGGTGAATGTTTTCTCCTATACTTTGTTCATTTTTAATTCAAAAACGTAATCTACTTTCTGGATAGCCCTTGTATTTGATGCATTGGCATATCTTTGTTTCTAACAGTCCAAAAAGATAACCAGGTATATCAGTCTAACAACCGAGAAACCTAACTTGCCTTGCGTGAATACTAGTGGATATTTATTTACCACCATGGAGAAGATGGACTCAAGCGAGTTTTTGAACTCTTCTCAGGAAGATCATACTTTACAAAAAGGTTATGATTATTCCAATCTATATATATAAATGAGTGATGGCATCACGGCGACTCACAAAACAACAAAACTACAGGCCCCCCAACCTCGAAATTTGACAACACAACCCATCATCCATGCCTCTAGGTTGATACAACAAAAAGAAAAGAAAAATAAAGTCCTACTTAGAGGGAGAGCAATAATTGTTTTTATCCAATTGCTGCCACTTAGAAGGCTAAGCTCCGCCCACTTGGTCTCCTAGCAACCCACTCTGCCCAGTGTTAATAAAAGAATAAAAAATAAAATAAATACAAATAATACAATAAAAATAATTAAAAACACTAAAAAATTAATACAATAAAATACTATAACAAAATAACTAAAAATAATACAACAAAATAATAAAATATAATAAATAAAAAAAGATAAGTTACAATAAAATTAATTTAAAAAATACAAATAACATCAAATAAACATTCCACAACAACTTTTAACCAATACCACCACCACTTTGCCACAGCAATGCGTGGCTGGGCACAGCTAGTTAGTCTGAATGCCAATTGATCTTCAGAAAAGGTCATGCTTCCAAATAGCTATGGAGATTCTGGATTTCCAAAAGGTTATGATCTCCAATACTACTACTACTACTACTACTACTACTAATAATAATAATAATAATAATAATAATACTTTATTTATACCCTGCCACCATCTATCTCCCCATGGGGACTCGGGGCAGCTCACATGGGGCAAGGCCCAACCAGCATAATTTACAAAAACAACAGCATAAATACATTGCACAATATAAAAAAATAAAACACAGTAAGACAATAAAACAGGACTTAATACAGCTGTAATAATATCAATCAACCACCAAGTACAAAAGGTTATGAGCTCTCGGTGGTGCAGTGGGTTAAACCACTGAGCTGCTGAACTTGTTGACCAAAAGGTCATCGGTTCGAATCCGGGGAGCGGGGTGAGCTCCCTCTATTAGCCCCAGCTTCTGCCAACCTACCGTGTTTCCCCGAAAATAAGACAGTGTCTTATATTAATTTTTGCTCCCAGAGATGTGCTAGGTCTTATTTTCAGGGGCTGTCTTATTTTTCCATGAAGAAGAATTCACATTTATTGTTGAACAAAAAATGAACATTTATTATATACGGTACAGTAGTTGTCATCTCAAACCAGCATAACCAGACAAACTGTGAATCCTACCAAGAATTTCTTGTTACTACCAATATTTCCATGCACAACACTCTATGGTATGTACATGTACCAAGCCTGCATGCTCTGGTGTTCTGTTTGGCAGGCATGCTTCCAAACAAAAACTTTGCTAGGTCTTACTTTTGGGGGAGGCCTTATATTTAGCAATTCAGCAAAACTTCTACTAGGTCTTATTTTTCGGGGATGCCTTATTTTCAGGGAAACAGGGTAGCATTTCGAAAACATGTGTTGTTGAAGGCTTTCATGGCCGGGATCACAGGGTTGTTGTATGTCTTTCGGGCTGTGTGGCCATGTTCCAGAAGTATTCTCTCCTGACGTTTCGCCCACATCTATGGCAGGTATCCTCAGAGGTTGTGAGGTATGGATAAACTAAGTAAGGAAATGAAAGAATATATATCTGTGTATATATATGGGGCCGGACTGTGGTGCAGCTGGCTAGTAACCAGCTGCTATAAATCACTTCTGACCGAGAGGTCATGAGTTCGAAGCCTGGGTCGGGTTAAGCCTCCGACCATTAATAGCCCCGCTTGCTGTTGACCTATGCAGCCCCGAAAGACAGTTGCACCTGTCAATTAGGGAAATTTAGGGACGCTTTATGCGGGAGGCTAATTTACAACACCATAAAACTGCCAGCAAAACATGAGGAAAGGAATGAGGAAGTACAGCCACTACTGGACGGTGAAGCAACAGCTCCCCCTGTGGCCGGAATCGTGAAGCTGGAAAAATGTTAAAAATGCCTCTGAGTCTGTCTAATGTATGTTGATTGTCTGTTGGCATTGAATGTTTGCCATATATGTGTTCATTGTAATCTGCCCTGAGTCCCCTTCGGGGTGAGAAAGAAGGGCGGGATATAAATACTGCAAATAAATAAATAAATAAATAAAGTCCAGGGTGTGGCAAGAGTCCTTTGTCACTGGGAAGCCAGCATTAATGTTTCAGTTCGAAAACATGCAAATGTGAGTAGATCAATAGATACTGCTCCAGCGGGAAGGTAATGCTCTATGCCAGGGGTCCCCAAACTAAGGCCCGGGGGCCGGATGCGGCCCTCCAAGGTCATTTACCTGGCCCCCGCCCTCAGTTTTATAATATAATATTTTATATCAGTTTTAATAATATAATATACTGTATATACATATAATATTGATAATAATCTTATTATTATCTTACAATATAATACTAATAGTAATACCATATAATAATATTAATTATATGGTATATATTACATATTATATAATAGTATAGTGATATAGTTCAATATAGTAATATATAATGCTAATATTGTGTTATGCTAATAATATAATATATTGTATGTACATACAGCTGCTCTGAGTCCCCTTCGGGGTGAGAAGGGTGGGATATAAATGTAGTAAATAAATGCAGTAAATAAATAATTAATTTTAGACTTAGGCTCGGCCAAAGTTTGACATGACTTGAAGGCACACAACAACAACAACAACAACAATCCTAATTAACTTGACTGTCTCATTGGCCAGTAGCAGGCCCACACTTTTCATTGAAATCCTAATAGGCTCATGTTGGTTAAAATTGTTTTCATTTTTAAATATTGTATTCTTTTGTTGTTGTTGTTGCACTACAAATAAGACATGTGCAGTATGCATTTTTTTTCAAATGATAATTCGGCCCCTCAACAGTCTGAAGGACTGTGGACCGGCCCTCTGCTTAAAAAGTTTGGGGACCCCTGCTCTATGCAGTCATGCCAACGGCCACATGACCTTGGAGGTGTCTATGGACAACGCTGGCTCTTTGGCTTAGAAGTGGAGATGAGCACCAACCTCTAGAGACATGACTAGACTTAACGTCAAGGGAAAACCTTTACCTTTACTATGATCTCCAAAAAAAGTCCTGCCTTTCCCAACTCCTCTCTTCCTCTTCCTCCCGCTCCTTCTCTTGGCATCCTCCAAGAAAGAGACTCATCATGTTTATATCCCCATTTCCCTGATACCATTACAAATAAAAACCTGCTGTCTTTGGAAGCTCCTTCGGCCTTCCTGCGAGCGCTATAAATATATTTCTTCTCAGCAATAAAAGCTTCTTCCCCTCCTCCCTGAAATCCACCTGCCCGATCAGCGCTTCCCTGAAAACAGAGGGGAACTCTAGATCTCCCAAGGGATGCCCAGGCCTTGCAGGACTTTCCCCGTCCCAACCGCAAGCGCCATCCATCCCTGACCCCTCCTTGCCTTCCTACCTGGCAGGGTTGGCGTTTCGGGGGGGGGGGGGGGTGAGATCAAGTTTTCCTAAGGGCTCTTCCTGACATTGTGTCATGATCTCCGATCTTTGACATCTCCGGACACAGACCAAGCGCTGACAAAGAACAGATGCCAGCCATAAAACAGGCCAGCCATAAAACCTCAATTGCCCTCTGGTATGTGAGAGCCCCTATATAAATGGGCTACAGAGAAGATTCTGGTATTCTGTACAATAATGATGTCATTATCTCTGATCTTTGACATCTCAGGACACAGAGCAAGCGCTGACAAAGAACAGATGCCAGCCATAAAACCTCAATGATCCTCTGGTATGTGAGAGCCCCTATATAAATGGGCTACAGAGAAGGTTCTGGTATTCTGTACAATAATGATGTCATGATCTCCGATCTTTGACATCTCTGGACACAGACCAAGCGCTGACAAAGAACAGATGCCAGCCATAAAACAGGCCAGCCATAAAACCTCAATTGCGCTCTGGTATGTGAGAGCCCCTATATAAATGGGCTACAGAGAAGATTCTGGTATTCTGTACAATAATGATGTCATTATCTCTGATCTTTGACATCTCAGGACACAGAGCAAGCGCTGACAAAGAACAGATGCCAGCCATAAAACCTCAATGACCCTCTGGTATGTGAGAGCCCCTATATAAATGGGCTACAGAGAAGGTTCTGGTATTCTGTACAATAATGATGTCATGATCTCCGATCTTTGACATCTCTGGACACAGACCAAGCGCTGACAAAGAACAGACGCCAGCCATAAAACGGGCCAGCCATAAAACCTCAATTACCCTCTGGTATGTGAGAGCCCCTATATAAATGGGCTACAGAGAAGATTCTGGTATTCTGTACCAAAAAAATCTGTTGGAATCTGCCCAGCGTGTGTCTTGGTGCTTTCTTCTTGGGGAAGACTTACCCACAGCACAACTAGAAGAAGAGAACCTAACACATTGGTCCCTTGAGCCATTGAGACCACTGTCTTTCCCTACAGTGAAGGGCAGATTTAGCGAGTTGGGAAATATAGTCCTCCCTCCGCATCTGTGGGTGAAACATCTGTGGATTTGGGTTGCTGTGAGTGTTCCGGGCTGTCTGGCCATGTTCCAGAAGCATTCTCTCCTTAGGTTTCGCCCACATCTACGACAGGCACCCTCAGAGGTTGTGAGGTATCATATAGAAGCATTCTCTCCTGACATTTTGCCCACATCTACGACAGGCATTCTCAAAAGTTGTGAGGTATCGTATAGAAGCATTCTCTCCTGACGTTTCACCCACATCTAGGGCAGGCATCCTCAGAGGTTGTGAGGTATCCTATAGAAGCATTCACTCCTGACGTTTCACCCACATCTACGGCAGGCATCCTCAGAGGTTGTGAGGTATCATATAGAAGCATTCTCTCCTGACGTTTCGCCCACATCTATGACAGGCATCCCCAGAGGTTGTGAGGTATCATATAGAAGCATTCTCTCCTGACGTTTCGCCTACATCTATGACAGGAATCCTCAGAGGTTGTGAGGTATCATATAGAAGCATTTTCTCCTGACGTTTCGCCCACATCTATGACAGGCATCCTCAGAGGTTGTGAGGTATCATGTAGAAACATTCTCTCCTTACGATTCGCCCACATCTGTGGCAGGCATACTCAGAGGTTGTGAGGTCTCATATCGAAGCATTCTCTCCTAATGTTTCGCCCACATCTACGGCAGGCATCCTCAGAGGTTGTGAGGTATCCTATAGAAGCATTCACTCCTGACGTTTCACCCACATCTACGGCAGGCATCCTCAGAGGTTGTGAGGTATCCTATAGAAGCATTCACTCCTGACGTTTCACCCACATCTACGGCAGGCATCCCCAGAGGTTGTGAGGTATCATATAGAAGCATTCTCTCCTGACATTTCGCCTACATCTATGACAGGCATCCTCAGAGGTTGTGAGGTATCATATAGAAGCATTTTCTCCTGACGTTTCGCCCACATCTATGACAGGCATCCTCAGAGGTTGTGAGGTATCATGTAGAAACATTCTCTCCTTACGTTTCGCCCACATCTGTGGCAGGCATACTCAGAGGTTGTGAGGTCTCATATCGAAGCATTCTCTCCTAATGTTTCGCCCACATCTACGGCAGGCATCCTCAGAGGTTGTGAGGTATCCTATAGAAGCATTCACTCCTGACGTTTCACCCACATCTACGGCAGGCATCCCCAGAGGTTGTGAGGTATCATATAGAAGCATTCTCTCCTGACGTTTCGCCCACATCTATGACAGGCATCCCCAGAGGTTGTGAGGTATCATATAGAAGCATTTTCTCCTGCCGTTTCGCCCACATCTACGGCAGGCATCCCCAGAGGTTGTGAGGTATCATATAGAAGCATTCTCTCCTGACGTTTCGCCCACATCTATGACAGGCATCCCCAGAGGTTGTGAGGTATCATATAGAAGCATTCTCTCCTGACATTTCGCCCACATCTATGACAGGCACCCTCAGAGGTTGTGAGGTATCATATAGAAGCATTCTCTCCTGACATTTCGCCCACATCTATGACAGGCATCCCCAGAGGTTGTGAGGTATCATATAGAAGCATTCTCTCCTGATGTTTCGCCCACATCTATGATAGGCATCCTCAGAGGTTGTGAGGTATCATATAGAAGCATTCTCTCCTGATGTTTCGCCCACATCTATGATAGGCATCCCCAGAGGTTGTGAGGTATCATATAGAAGCATTCTCTCCTGACGTTTCGCCCACATCTATGACAGGCATCCCCAGAGGTTGTGAGGTTTCATATAGAAGCATTTTCTCCTGACGTTTCGCCCACATCTACGGCAGGCATCCCCAGAGGTTGTGAGGTATCATATAGAAGCATTCTCTCCTGACGTTTCGCCCACATCTATGACAGGCATCCCCAGAGGTTGTGAGGTATCATATAGAAGCATTCTCTCCTGACATTTCGCCCACATCTATGACAGGCACCCTCAGAGGTTGTGAGGTATCATATAGAAGCATTCTCTCCTGACATTTCGCCCACATCTATGACAGGCATCCCCAGAGGTTGTGAGGTATCATATAGAAGCATTCTCTCCTGATGTTTCGCCCACATCTATGATAGGCATCCTCAGAGGTTGTGAGGTATCATATAGA
The DNA here is from genome assembly GCF_035594765.1 of Anolis carolinensis. Classification (NCBI taxonomy): domain Eukaryota; kingdom Metazoa; phylum Chordata; class Lepidosauria; order Squamata; family Anolidae; genus Anolis; species Anolis carolinensis. Next base: position 116,498 of record NW_026943863.1, read on the forward strand.
AGCATTCTCTCCTGACGTTTCACCCACATCTACGGCAGGCATCCTCAGAGGTTGTGAGGTATCATATAGAAGCATTCTCTCCTGACGTTTCGCCCACATCTATGACAGGCATCCCCAGAGGTTGTGAGGTATCATATAGAAGCATTCTCTCCTGATGTTTCACCCACATCTACGGCAGGCATCCTCAGAGGTTGTGAGGTATCATATAGAAGCATTCTCTCCTGACGTTTCGCCCACATCTGTGACAGGCATACTCAGATTCTGGGAGTTGTAGTTCCTTAAAATGAGCAGTTTTTGCAAGCATTTTGATGCGCTTCCTCGTGCATGCTCCCTAACATTTGAAATGGGATTTTGAGCCCCTTTGGCTTGCCATATGGGTCCAATATGGGGGATTCTAGGAGCTGCAGGTTTTGTGCATGCTTGTGCATGTTCCCTGCTATCTGATATGGGGTTCTTGGCACTCTTCCCTTGCGCCCTGGGTGCAGCGTGGGTGCAGTGGGGAGGGGGTCCCAGAAGCGGGCACGGGTTGGCAGAGGCCCTGACTGCCGGAGCTGCCAGCAAAGCCCCCCCAAGAGAGGCAAAGGCAGTGCTTTGGCCGGCTTCCCGTGGCACGGCGTTGCTTCGCCAGCTGCAAGGACACGACGGGGTAATGAGCTGCAAAGCGGGTGCCAAGAAGAGCAGCAGGCAGCGAGTTCCGAAGATGGGCGGGAAGAGGGAGGAAGGACGGAGGCGGTGGGAGGGTGGAGGGGATGATGGGAGCGCCAGTGAGAGGCAGGGGGCACGGGAGAGAGGACCACATCAGAACCCTCGAGGCTCAAAAGGCCAAGCCTAGTTTCCTCTTTCCAAGAAGCAACACCAGTTTTGGGGAGTTGTTGCTTTTATAAACTACAACTCCCAGCATTCTCCCCCTATGTTAAATGGAGCCTCCATAGCCAGATGTAGTCTATCTCTGAATGCCAGATACATGCAGGAGATAATTGCCAAGCCCAGTTTCCTCTTTCCAAGAAGCAACACCAGTTTTGGGGAGTTGTTGCCTTTATGAACTACAACTCCCAGCATTCTCGCTCTATGTCAAATGGAGCCTCCAAAGCCAGATGTAGTCTATCTCTGAATGCCAGATACATGCAGGAGATACATCAGCTCGGTAGTCTAATAGCCAAGGCCCGGAAACAGAACCTTTGGAACTACAACTCCCATTATCCTCCCCATTGCTACTTGGGAAGCACTACTAAACAGAGCCTCCAGAGCCAGATGCAGTCTATCTCTGAATGCCAGATACATGCAGGAGATAATTGCCAAGCCCAGTTTCCTCTTTCCAAGAAACAACACCAGTTTTGGGGAGTTGTTGCCTTTATGAACTACAACTCCCAGCATTCTCGCTCTATGTCAAATGGAGCCTCCAGAGCCAGATGTAGTCTATCTCTGAATGCCAGATACATACAGGAGATATGTTGGCTTAGTAGTCTAATAGCCAAGGCCCGGAAACAGAACCTTTGGAACTACAACTCCCATTATCCTCCCCATTGCTAGTTGGGAAGCACTACTAAATGGAACCTCCATAGTCAGATGTAGTCTATCTCTGAATGCCAGATACATACAGGAGATATGTTGGCTTAGTAGTCTAACAGCCAAGGCCCAGAAACAGAACCTTTGGAACTATAACTCCCATTATCCTTCCTATTGCTAGTTGGGAAGCACTAATAAACGAAGCCTCCATATCCAGAGGCAGTCTGCTTCTGAATGAATTACATTGGCTCAATACTCAAATAGATAAGACTCTGAAATAGGTCCTTCTTTGGCACTACAAATCCCATTATCCTACCCATTGCTAGTTGGGAAGCACTACTAAACGGACCCTCCAAATCTAGATGCAGTCTGTCTCCGAATGAACTACATTGGCCCAATACTCAAACAGACAAGGCTCAGAAATAGGTCCTATTTTGGAACTACAAATCCCAGCATTCTTACTCATGCAGGCTTGGCCAGCCCATTGGTGACTGATAAATGGACCCAACATATCCAGGATGAGTATTTCACCAAATATTTACTACCTACATTGGTTCAGTTCAATACTTTACTAGCCAAGGCTTGGAAACAGGCCATTCTTTTGGAACTACAACTCCCATTATCCTCCCCATTGCTAGCTGAGAAGCACTGCTAAGTGGAGACTATATCCAGATGCAAACTCCAAACGACAGATACATGCAGCAGGTGATACATCAGCTTTAGCCAAGGCTTAGAAGTAGATCCAGCTTCAGAACTACAAATCCCAACATCCTTACTCATGTGGACTTGGCTTGGTTGATAAATGGAGCCTCTGTATCCAGAAGCAGCATATCGTCAAATGCCAGATATTCAGGAGGAGATCCATTGGCTCAATATACTCATGTGGACTTGGCCTGACTGATAAATGGAGCCTCCATATCCAGAGGCAGCATATCGTCAAATGCTGGAAATGAGTTCCTTTTTTTGCAACTACAACTCCCATCATTCCCTTCCATAGTGACTAGGACATATACAGAGCAATGTGGGGAGACCAATATTATCCAAAACCAGTACTATAGTATATGATACTACACCAGGTATGGGTAAACTTGGGGGGCTCCAGATGTTTTGGACTGCAACTCCCATCATTCCTAACAGCCTCAGGCCCCTTCCTTTTCCCCCTCGGCCGCTTAAGCGGCCGAGGGGGAAAAGGAAAGGGCCTGAGGCTGTTAGGAATGATGGGAGTTGCAGTCCAAAACATCTGGAGGATCCAAGGTTTTGAAACAGAGTTCAGATGGTCGTCTGCCGGGAGGGTTTAGATGGCCGAAGAGGGTCAGACTGCATGACCTTTGGGCTCCCTTCCAGCACGAGGCT
>NW_026943864.1:0-115652 GCF_035594765.1 Anolis carolinensis
CGAAATCCAGCATATCTATCTTGTTTGCTGTGTCATAAAATAATAATAATAATAATAATAATAATAATAATAATAATGTGTTGTTGTTGTTGTTGTAATCCAGAGTAACCCCCACAATGATGGTAAAAACATCAAACATCCAGGCGTCCTCTGGGCAACGTCCTTGCAGACAGCCAATTCTCTCACACCAGAAGCGACTTGCAGTTTCTCAAGTCACTTCTGATACTAAAAATACTTTATTTTTCTATCCCGCCTCCATCTCCCTGCAGGGACTTGGGGCGGCTAACATGGGGACAAGCCCAAAGAACAAGCAGTACATATGTAAACAACATCCTCAAACAGGTAAAATAAACAGTGGAGATGGGGCCTCGGTGTCCCTCGCAGACTGCGTGACTTCACCTGGTTTGAAGGAACAGTTCTTGCTGCCGGTGCATTTCTTCCCCGCTCTTCAACCCTTTGAGCCTCTTCTGGAAAACCCGGAACAAGAGGAGCTCCTCTTTGCCGCCACCGGACACAGGCCAGGCTCTCCTGCGCTCCAGCTCCAGCTCCAGCAGCATCTCCTGAAAACAAGGCAATAGAGGATAGAGCTCCTATTTGAGATACCTGTAATTAATTTGAGATATCTGTAATTAAATTGTCATAGTTCAATGTTATGTAATCTTGGGATCTGTAGTTTGGTGAGTGAAGGCTCAAGTCCCTCTGGGGAGAGAGGGCAGTCTAGAAATAAAGAATTATTATTGTTATTTTATTATGTCACAGCAAACAAGATATATATGCTGGATTTCATATCACAAAATCACAAGCCGAACACTTCCCAAGTGTCTAGGACTGTGTGATGTATTTTCGGATGATGCGTGCAGATCCCAGCAGGGTGGCCTTTTGCAGTTGGCAGATCGTGATTTTGTCAATGTCTATTGTTTCCAAATGCCGGCTGAGATCTTTTGGCACGGCACCCAGTGTGCCCATCACCACCGGGACCACCTGCACTGGTTTCTGCCAGAGTCTTTGAAGTTCAATCTTGAGGTCCTGATAGCGGCTGAGTTTTTCCTGTTGTTTTTCGTCAATGCGACTGTCACCTGGGATGGCGACATCCATGATCCAAACCGTTTTCTTTTCCACAACTGTGATGTCTGGTGTGTTGTGTTCCAGAACTTTGTCAGTCTGGATTCGTAAGTCCCACAGTATCTTTGCGTGCTCATTTTCCAAGACTTTTGCAGGTTTGTGATCCCACCAGTTCTTTTCTGCTGGGAGGTGGTACTTGAGGCATAAGTTCCAGTGAATCACTTGGGCCACATAGTTGTGCCTCTGTTTGTAGTCTGTCTGTGCGATTTTTTTACAGCAGCTGAGGATATGATCAATGGTTTCGTCGGTTTCCTTGCACAGTCTGCATTTTGGGTCATCAGCTGATTTTTCGATCTTGGCCTGAATGGCCTTTGTCCTGATGTCTTGCTCCTGGGCTGCAAGGATCAGGCCTTCTGTCTCCTTCTTCAGGGTCCCATTCGTGAGCCAGAGCCAGGTCTTCTCTTTATCAGCTTTTCCTTCAGTTTTGTCAAGGAACTTTCCATGCAATGTTTTCTTGTGCCATCTGTCAGCACTAGTTTGTAGTGCGGTTTTCTTGTACTGGTTTTTTGTCTGTTGTGTTTTGAGGAGTTTCTGATTTTTGACTTCAATCAAAGCAGGTTCTTCACTTTGCTTTACATATTCTGCCAGGGCATGTTCTTCTTCTTTGACTGCTTGTTTGACTTGTAAGAGTCCTCTGCCCCCTGATCTTCTAGGCAGATATAGCCGGTCAACATCACTGCGAGGGTGCAGGGAATGATGGATGGTCATGAGTTTTCTTGTTTTTCTGTCCAAATTGTCCAGTTCCGCCTGTGTACGAGGGTTGAATGAAAAGTAATGCCTCCACCTTCGTAATTCCTCAAGAGATGGCAGTCCTGCTCTGCGGCAGGTCCTGGTTTGTTCAGTAGACTCTCCTCTACAGTTCCGTTTGGCAGGAAGCCTTAGCATTGAACGGTTGTGTTGTTAAAGTGCCAAGTATGGAACCCTACGCAGACGGGGAAGCCTTAGCATTAAACGGTTGTGTTGTTAAAGTGCGAAGTATGGAACCCTGCGCAGACAGGGAAGCCTTAGCATTGAATGGTTGTGTTGTTAAAGTGCGGAGTATGGAACCCTGCACAGACGGTTCCATTTGGTGGGAAGCCTTGGCATTGAACAGCTGATTTATTTAAATATTCCCATCCAAACCCAAGTAACGAAGGTGGAGGTATTATTTTTTATTCAACCCTTGTAATATCGACATGAAACTTCTGGGTGAGGTCATCCGGCGTGTTGGAGTTCAGTGTCATCTTTACATAGATGACACGTAACTCTAATACTCCTTTCCACCAAAATCCAAGGAAGCCCCCCAGATCAAAGGTCCACAATCTAAGGGTCCTAATAATAATAATAATAATAATAATAATAAGAAGAAGAAGAAGAAGAAGAAGAAGAAGAAGAAGAACCTGCTTTGATTGAAGTCAAAAATCAGAAACTCCTCAAAGCACAGCAGACAAAAAACCAGTACAAGAAAACCGCACTACAAACAAGAGCTGACAGCTGGCACAACAAAACATTGCATGGAAAGTTCCTTGACAAAATGGAAGGAAAAGCTGATAAGGAGAAGACCTGGCTCTGGCTCACGAATGGGACCCTGAAGAAGGAGACAGAAGGCCTGATCCTTGCAGCCCAGGAGCAAGCCATCAGGACAAAGGCAATTCAGGTCAAGATCGAAAAATCAGCTGATGACCCAAAATGCAGTCTGTGCAAGGAAACCGATGAAACCACTGATCATATCCTCAGCTGCTGGAAGAAAATCGCACAGACAGACTACAAACAGACTACAAACAGAGGTGCAACTACGTGGCCCAAATGATTCATTGGAACTTATGCCTCAAGTACCATCTCCCAGCAGTTAAGAACTGGTGGGATCACAAACCTGCAAAAGTATTGGAAAATGAGCACGCAAAGATACTGTGGGACTTCCGAATCCAGACTGACAAAGTTCTGGAACACAACACACCAAGCATCACAGTTGTGGAAAAGAAAAAGGTTTGGATCATTGACGTTGCCATCCCAGGTGACAGTCACATTGACGAAAAACAACAGGAAAAACTCAGCCGCTATCAGGACCTCAAGATTGAACTCCAAAGACTCTGGCAGAAACCAGTGCAGGTGGTCCCGGTGGTGATGGGCACATTGGGTGCCGTGCCAAAAGATCTCAGCCGGCATTTGGAAACAATAGACATTGACAAAATCACGATCTGCCAACTGCAAAAGGCCACCCGACTGGGATCTACGTGCATCATCCGACTTGTGATTTTGTGATACGAAATCCAGCATATCTATCTTGTTTGCTGTGTCATAAAATAAAATAATAATAATAATACATCACGCAGTCCTAGACACTTGGGAAGTGTTCAACTTGTGATTTTGTGATATGAAATCCAGCATATCTATCTTGTTTGCTGTGTCATACAATAAAATATAATAATAATAATAATAATAATAATAATAATATACATCACACAGTCCTAGACACTTGGGAAGTGTTCAACTTGTGATTTTGTGATACGAAATCCAGCATATCTATCTTGTTTGCTGTGTCATAAAATAAAATATAATAATAATAATAATAATAATACATCACACAGTCCTAGACACTTGGGAAGTGTTCGACTTGTAATTTTGTGATACGAAATCCAGCATATCTATCTTGTTTGCTGTGTCATAAAATAAAATATAATAATAATAATAATAATAATAATAATAATAATACATCACACAGTTCTAGACACTTGGGAAGTGTTTGACTTGTGATTTTGTGATATGAAATCCAGCATATCTATTTTGTTTGCTGTGTCATAATAAAATAATAATAATAACTTTATTTATACCTCGCCACCATCTCCCCACAGGGACTCCAACCCCAGAGTCGGCCACAACTAGACTGAATGTCAGGGGAAAACCTTTACCTTCAGGCAAGTCGGGTTTATATATCTGTGGAATAATGTCCAGGGTGGGAGAAAGAACTCTTGTCTGTTGGAGGCAAGTGTGAATGTTGCCATTGGCCACCTTGATTAGCACTGAATAGCCTTGCAGCTTCAAAGTCTGGCTGCTTCCTGGAGAAGGAAAGAGAAACTGGGACATTTCAAAGCAGTTGGAAAGTGGGGCAACAGAGAGTTCCTCGGCCCTGTTGCTGCCAAATGGCTGCAGCATATGGTATGGCTGCAAAGAAAAGTGGTTCAGAAATAAGACGAGTTCAAGTCTGGGGTCTCAGATCCCCTGTTCAATCCTCCCTTCCTCTCTTCTTCTCCTCAGGCTTCCCTACATATGTGTGCAGACACTGCCTTATGTGCATATATTTATTCAGACCACAGAGCGAGGCTTTTCTTGGCACAGAACACGTACAAGCTCTCAGGAGAATCTGGAGTGTATTCTTTAGTACAGCCAACTCCTGCTGTGAGTAAGAGCACAACATTTCAGCCCCCATTTCCTTGAGTGGCAGCAAAAAATAAATAAATAAATTCAGAGCTCGGAAAGGTTAGCCTTTTGGGGCACCCGGGCCTGCAGCCGCCACCCGGGCCTGCGCCTGACGCGAGGCCCAGCAGTAAAGGTGCGCTTGAGGGGCCGCTCCGCGCTCCCGCCGCCGCCCACACCCCCCCCTCGCTCGCCGCCCGGGCCCCCCGGAAGGCCAGCATGAGGAACGCATGCACCCGGGACGCTGCCCGAGGCCCGAAAATCAAGCGTTGGCCTGGCGGGGGAGGGGGGGTGTTGGAGCAAGCGGACCCCGAGAAGAGGGAGTGTGAGGGAGCAAGGCGATGGCCCCAAGGCCGGGAGGTAGCGGAGGCCAGGAGGCCCGGAAATAAAGCGTTGGCCAGGCTGGGGGGGGGGGGTGCTGGAGCAAACGACTCCGTGAAGAGGGAGTGTGGGGGGAGCACGGCAATGGGGGGGGTGGCCTGCGCAAGGCCGGGAGGCAGCGGAGGCCAGGAGAAGGACCCATGATTAGTTGACAATGTCCCATGAATGAAACCGCCCGGCGGATGCCAAACGGAGCTGCCCAGACTCCCAGCGGGGTACCCTCACCTTCCCCTCGTTTCCAGCCTTCCTACTGTAACTCCGATGCCCCTCGTTGCCTTCTTCCTCGCGCTGCCTTCTTTCTCTTGCTCCGTGCGTGTCCTCCTCCTCCAAGCTGCAGCCTCCGAATGGCTGCTGTTGAGCCTCTCGGGGGCGGAGCCTGGTGCGGCCCCGCCCATGGAGGGGCGCTGACCAATGGCAGCCCAGGAGTGCTGGCCTGCCATTGGCCAGCGGGTGCTGGCGGCGGGAAACCTTCCCGCCGCGCCGAGGGGGCTCCTGGGAAGAAGAAGCCCCCTGGTCCGCCGCCATGCTGGGAGGGAGGGAGCGCCCTTCCCAGCAATCTGCAGGGCCCGGTGAGTCGGGCCCTGCCCTTTAGTACAGCCAACTCCTGCTGTGAGTAAGAGCACAACATTTCAGCCCCCATTTCCTTGAGTGGCAGCAAAAAATAAATAAATAAATTCAGAGCTCGGAAAGGTTAGCCTTTTGGAATACAACTCCCAGAACCTCCAAAGTCCTCCCTGCCTTTTATACACACACAGAACACAGCTAATTTTCTTCATCTCTGACCCTACTGCCTCCAAGCATTGCAAGAGCATCCTCTCCAAAGTTCAAGGAAAGATCATAGCTCAAGGGACCCTGAATCCTATTATGGGCATTTATTATATGCCTTCAGGACATTTTAAACTTCTGGTGACCCTCAGGTGAGCCTATCAAGGGATTTTCTTGGCAAATTTTGTTTTGAGGGGGTTTGCTTTTCTCTTAGGCCAAGAGAGTATAACTTGCCCAAGGTTGCCCAACGGGTTTCCAAGTCTGAGCAGAAAGTCGAACTCTGGTCTCCAGAGTCGCAGTCTAAGACCATGCTCGCTCTCTCCTAATTGGAGGGGATGATCAAATCCAGTGCTGAATGGGGAGATTGCTTTATGTATTCTAATTCTAATTAATTCAAAAGTGTCAGCTCACCACAGCCGCTCCTGAATGAACACACAAGACTCTCTGTGGTATCACCAGGAACTTTTACTGTAGGAAACATGAACATCAGAAAAGCCAAGAATGGGATACTACGGCCAACCCTCCTTTATATACCCTCCCCCTCATTTGAACAGTCTCTTCCCGCTCAGTAAAACCCCGCGCAAATTCCCCGCCAAGTCCAGCAGCCGTTTCTTCTCCAAGTCCTGAGCCGCAGGTGTCTTATCAATGTCAGTGACCCTGAAACTCAGAGCCACATCCAGGCTCTAGTAGCAGGGTTCTGACACAAAAGACGTATGAGGATCTGCGAGGGTTGAATGAAAAGTAATGCCTCCACCTTCGTTACTTGGGTTTGGATGGGAATCTTCTATAAATATAAAAATGTAATGGAATTTTTACCTAAAAGTAGACAACGAAACTAAACCACCCAGAAACACGAAACTTGGCAACACAACCCACGGTTCTTGTGGCTAGGTTCCGACAACACGATCAAAACTATTACTCACATACATCGCCTAAAAGAGACAAAAAACACCAAAAGGCCATATGCGCATGCGTGGCGCAGGACGCAGCACGCGAGCCTCTCTAATAATAATAACAACGGGGGGAGGGCTTACAGTAAAGGGTAATGGGGATGCTTTGAACTGTGTTCAGTGTGAACGACACTCTGACAACAGGAAAATTTCAGGCATAAAACAATCAGGGCCAGCTAATACCTCCCAACAAAAGATTCCCCCAGGGAGGAAGCAGCCAGGCTTTGAAGCTTAAAGGTCATTACATTCAAATCATTTTGCCTAATTGCAGCATTCCTACTTGCCCCCAGCAGACAAAACAAGGAATAACAAGAAATATTGTAAATTTACATGCTTTAGGACAGCACATATACTAACTACCACCAATTCCTCACAACCTTATTTTCCATACCACCAAACTTAGCCACAGCAATGCGTAGCTGGGCACAGCTAGTATTTTAATAAATGAAACACAGAAATAATCCTTAGAATGTGCTCTTTAACTACCACTATTCACTTTTCCATATCATGACCAGACAATTGGATATATTTCTGCCAACGATGAACACGTTTTCTGAAGTCGTCACAGAAGAAGTTGACACTCTGTTTCCGCAACCAGCGTCCCACAGTCCCCATTGTGCACAGATCTTCCAATAGCCAAGAAAAAGAAATAATGTGACCCACACGTTCTTGTGAAATGCCCATTATGCTTGAAATTTCTCTCTAAGTGATATGACGATCATCCTGAATCAATCTGTCAACTTTTGCTTGTGAAACTCTATGGTTGCTGTCACAGGACATCCAACTCTTTGTTTGTCATGCAAGTCAGATATTTATTGCCCCAAATTGCTATGTGTGTGTGTAAAGAAATCCTTGCAAAAGATGTTTGCAGGAAATCTCTGCAAAAGAGCTCAGCTTTGCAGAGGCAAAGCCACGCCTAAAACAATGTATCGGTTTGATGGCAGATGGCTTGGTTTGTCAGTTGGTTTGTCAGTTGGAATTTGAGCTTGGTGGGAGAGCACAGAAAATAGACAGGCTCTCTGGCTACGGTCAAGTAGCTGATTTAAATATGCTATGCTGTATATATATTGAATGCTGATTGATTGGTTATTGATCTTATGCAACTACATGGACATTGTATGATTGCTGAACTGTTTATTTGACTTCAACTCAACAAGTAAAGTTTTTCCTTTTGTTCTTTCAATTCCTCTGCCTGGTCTGAGTCTTTTGCACATGGTGTTAACTGGACTCTGCTGATTCCGCTGCACACTCACCTGGTAACAATGTTCCCACCTCAACATCCTTAAACTTACTCGCCCAATGACGCACAGGACTCACATCAACACAATTACCCCAAACAGCTTGAATTTCTGATGAATCTCCTTTGGAGTGACACCTTCTGCTGTCAAGAATTCAGTGACTGCATGTTGCTTAAGTCACATTGACCGACCATCTGCGCAAGGTTCCATACTTCGCACTTTAACAACACAACCAGTCAATGCTGAGGCTTCCGACCAAATGGAACTGTAGAGGAGAGTCTACTGAACAAGCCAGTACCTGCCACATTCCAGGACTGTTATCTGTTGAGGAATTACGAAGGTGGAGGCATTACTTTTCATTCAACCCTCGTAGATGCGGTGCATGGTCTTGCCTGCAATGTCGGAATGAAGTCAAGTGGTGCATGTGTGTGCATGCATATTTTGTGGCGTTTTACAATGGCTTTTACACCTCCCGCCCTCTCCTTGTTGAGGTTGAGTGTTGCCTGGCTAACCCACTTCAGCCGCCTATAAAAGCATCATTAGCACTGGTTTAGCAACCCGCTGACCTCAACAAGGGGCCTTGAAAGCCTCCTTAATCAGAAAGGCTTCAGCTTGTCCCTCAGCCCCCAAAGGCAAGCCAGAACTGAAAGGAAAGAAAAACTTGATTTGTTGATTTGGTCAAATCAAACAAAACCAAATCCAATTAAAACATACAACACAGATTGAAAACAGAATTAAGACCTATACCGATAAAGAACAAAACGATATCTCCCCGCCAGCCTAAAGCCCTAGGGGGTTGGCTCAGGATATTTTGCAGTCTGGAAGAGACTCGCTTCCCTTCATCTATACAGATTTGAAGGTGTTTTTGCATCCAAAAGCATCCAAGTTGGGAAGGGGGAAGATCTCTCAAACACCTCTCCGCAATTGCAGTTTATTTATTTATTGTGTCAAAAGCAGTCATTGGGCGAATAAGTTTAAAGATGTTGAGGTGAGAACATCTGCCTTCCGTGGCAGAGTTGGACGTCCTGTGACAGCAACCACCAAGTTTCACAAGCAAAAGGTCGACAGATTGATTCAGGATGATCGTTGTTGAGAAATTTCAAGCATAATCGGCATTTCACAAGAACGTGTGGGTCACATTATTGCTTTGCTTGGCTATCGGAAGATCTGTGCACGATGGGTCCTGTGAGATGCCGGTTGCAGAAACAGAGTGTCGACTTCTTCCGTGACGGCTTCAGAAAACATATTCATTGTTGGCAGAAATGTTTCCAATTGTCTGGTGATGATGTGGAAAAGTGAATAGTGGTAATTAAAGGATTATTTCTGCATTTGATTTATTAAAATATTCCCATCCTAACCCAAGTAACGAAGGTGGAGGCATTACTTTTCATTCGACCCGTGTCTGATCCCATGATAAAGACAATTGGTATGTTCAGCCCAAGAAGAGAGATGATCACATTGCAAGTTTGATTGACCTGATTTATGGACATTTTTGGCCAGTTGGGGAATGAAGTTGGGCCATACTCTGGCCTGACTTGGGAATCTTACTTGAGGTATTTGCCCAGCCTGTGGATACATGCACACATTTTAAAATTGAGAGTACAAGCTGCCCTTTTCTTACTCTTTTTTCCCTTCAGTACATCCATGGGCCTCCGTATATTAATGGCATCTTATTTGTTCTGAATGCATCATTAATGTTAACGATCCCTTTGAGTCTCCCCTCACCCTCCCTGGACAGAATGTATTAATTGCTCGCGTTGTAATTAAATATTAAGGCTGGGATTTTTCACGCTTCACACGGCTGGGTTGTGAATGTGAGAGAAAGAGAGAAAGTGTGCGCTTCTTGAAAGCCAAGGGCTGGTGAAAAAGGACATTGTTTCACGAACGTACAAACACAATATCACCTATGCACACAAACACTGAAGTTAAGTGGAGGAAATGGTCTCATAGTGTTGATTTATGAATGATAATCTAGCAATCCATGTTTAACATTTATACAAATGATCAACCACTGCCAGAAGGGACAGAGATTTCCTTCTATGCTGACGATCATGCCATCACTGCTCAAACTTGAAATGGTTGAACAGAAGCTCTCCGGAGCTTTAGGTGCTCTTACTGCCTAAAGCTCGCTGTTTCAACATTCCTGTGTCAATCATAAAGGTCCTTTTGGATTCTTGCCTCTCTGAAGTTCTTGCTGTGCTGTTAGGCTTTTGTTTTGCCTATCAAAAGGATAGCAGAGAGTTAAGGCTTTGTTTCCCCCTCTCTCTTGGAAGAACATAAGAATAACCCTTATAAATGTTGTTGTGAGCTTTTTGGGCTGTAAATTGAACCCCAAAGATTACTGCCTATTACAGGGAAAACCAGCTCATTCCTAATCGATCTAAACTGCACACACATACTTTTCACCTTAAGAACCAACAAGCATCTCAAGCCTTGAGCATGACCTGGGAAAGAATCCTCCTGGAGCATTGCAGCACAACAAAATACTTGGAAATCACTCTGACTTATAAGAACCACTGCTTGAATATCAAGCAAAAAGTGGGTGCTAGAAATAATATTGGACGAAAGCTGTTTGGCACAACCTGGGATCACAACCCGACACAGCTTTGCTACTCTGCTGCTGAATACACATGCCCAGTGTGGAATACATCTCACCACGTTAAAACAGTTTATGTGGCTCTTAATGAGACATGACACATTTTCACAAGATGTCTACATCCTACACCCATGGAAAAATTATACTTTTTAGCCCGTATTGTACCATCCGATATCCGTTAGGAAATAGCAGCCAGCAATGAAAGGACCAAGGTATTGACATCTCCGGTCCATCCTCTGTTCAGATATCAGCGAGCAAACCAACGCCTTAAAGCAAGAAACAGCTTCCTAAGATCTACAGAGATACTCGCAGGAACACCACAGCAAGCAAGAGTCCAAATGTGGCAGGTGAAAACCCGGAATCTCAATCAGTAGCTGATACCAGATGGGAGACGCTCTCTTGGGCACACAGAGGATTGGGTGATTTGGAAGGCACTGATCAGGCTGCGCTCTGGCACCACGAGATACAGAGCCAATCTTCAGAAATGGGGCTACAAAGTGGAGTCCATGACATGCGAGTGTGGAGAAGAGCAAACCACAGACAAGGTACGACAATGCAACCTGAGCCCTGCCACATACACAATGGAGGACCTTCTCACGGCAACATCAGAGGCACTCCAAGTGGTCAAAGGAAATCTACGAGGGTTATCCAGAAAGTAGATTACGTTTTGGAATTAAAAATGAACAAAGTATAGGAGAAAACATTTACCGTATGCAGTTGAAAGCCACAGCCAAATACCACTTCTCAACATAGTCGCCATTCAAATCTAGGCACTTCTCATAGCGATGAATGAGCTTGGCAACTCCTTCCCCACAAAACTCTGCCGCTTGCGTCCTCAATGCAGCGTTTTGGTGATGATGCGCAGCTGTGGAGAGGGGTGACCGGCTGGTTGAGAACGCAAGCGGCAGAGTTTGGTGGGGAAGGAGTTGCCAAGCCCATTTATTTATTTATTTATTTATTTATTTATTTATTTATTTATTTATTTGCAGCATTTATATTCCGCCCTTCTCACCCCGAAGGGGACTCAGGGGCGGATCACATGATATACATATAGAGCAAACATTCAATGCCCATATAACACATAGAACCGAGACAGAGACAGATGCAGAGGCAATTTAACCTTCTCCTGAGGGGATGTTCGATTCTGGCCACACTGGAGAGCAGCTGATTCATCATCCACTGTGACGGCACTTCCTCATTCCAACATTGTAAATTAGTTAAATTTGCCTCCCCACTTTATAAGGTAAAGATTTCCCCTGACATTAAGTCCAGTCGTGACCAACTCTGGGGGTTGGTGCTCATCTCCATTTCTAAGTCGAAGAGCCAGCGTTGTTCGCAGACACCTCCAAGGTCATGTGGCCACTGGCATGACTGCATGGAGCACCATTACCTTCCCGCCGGAGCCGTACCTATTGATCTACTCACATTGGCATGTTTTTGAACTGCAAGGTTGGCAGAAGCTGGAGCTAATAGCGAGCGCTCACTCCGCTCCTGGGATTTGAACCTGGGACCTTTCGGTCTGCAAGTTCAGCAGCTCAGTGCTTTAACACACTTTGCCATCAGGGCTCCTTTATAAACTTTATATGTGGTACCTTATTTCCTACTTGATAGATGCAACTATCTTTCGGGTTGCTAGGTCAGCAACGAGCAGGGGCTTTTTTTTTTAATTGACGGGTGCTCACCCCTTCACGGGCTGGCCTTAATAATAATAATAAAATAATAAAACTTTATTTATACCCCGCCACCATCTCCCCAATGGGGACTCGGGGCGGCTTTGAACTCATGACCTCATGGTCAGAGTGATTTATTGCAGCAGGCTGCTCACCAGCCTGCGCCAGAGCCCGGCCCAATTCATCGCTATCATAAGTGCCTAGATTTGAATGGCAACTATGTTGAGAAGTGGTATTTAGGTGTGGCTTTCAACTGCATATGGTGAATGTTTTCTCCTATACTTTGTTCATTTTTAATTCCAAAACGTAATCTACTTTCTGGATAGCCCTCGTAATATAATGCCAAGTTTTTAACTTTGTTTGTGTTTTTAAATACATTATAAGTTCACCCAATTTGCTTCTGACATGATAAATAAATAAATCCAGCAATGGGAGACATTGGCCTTGCATCTTGCATGTCCTGAAAGACATGGTGGTGGGTTTACACTGACCTTTCGACGTCTGGTGCACCTCGCTGGTTCCTCTCCCTGTCCCACCTTCCGAGTAGAGTAGGGACCCTCCTGTAGAAGGAGAAATATAGCATTAGGGAATAACTCCAGAAGAACCACCATTATCCCCAGATATATCATATCACTCCCTATGCACACACATAGAGTATACCCTCCAATATTTCACAGATGAAAATTGAGAGACGAGCGGCATCAGAGTGTGGTCAAGATGGCAAACGTATTAATAAGTAAGAACACCCAAAGCAAGGCGAACATATCTCAGGTTGATTTGGCAGAATTTGTTTGCCTTCTTCCATCCATAACAACAACAACAATTGCACAACATGTACAAAAAGGCCGCTTGGGAACAATGCTTCCGTTGTAAACACTCCCTTGACCCTGCCCCAAACCCGCAACCTGCCCACAAAGCATTCCCCAAAAATCAATGTTGGAAACAAACTTCCAGTAAATGTTGGAAACTATTCGAATCAAACCGCAATATTTACTAGTTATTATCATGAGATTTCAAACCTGTAAACAGGTTTATAGACGGCATAAACGATTTCAACAAGGCAGAACTAAAATCTAGACATAACGTATCAAAAATTCCAAGTACAGTAGAGTCTCACTTATCCAACATAAACGGGCCGGCAGAACATTGGATAAGCGAAAATCTTGGATAATAAGGAGGGATCAAGAAAAAAGCCTATTAAACATTGGATAAGCAAAAATCTTGGATAATAAGGAGGGATCAAGAAGAAAGCCTATTAAACATTGGATAAGCAAAAATCTTGGATAATAAGGAGGGATCAAGAAAAAAGCCTATTAAACATCAGATAAGCAAAAATCTTGGATAATAAGGAGGGATCAAGAAAAAAGCCTATTAAACATTGGATAAGCAAAAATCTTGGATAGTAAGGAGGGATCAAGAAAAAAGCCTATTAAACATTGGATAAGCAAAAATCTTGGATAACAAGGAGAGACTAAGAAAAAAGCCTATTAAACATAAAATTACATTATGATTTTACAAATTAAGCACCAAAACATCATGTTTGACAAGAAATAGACAGAAAAAGCAGTCAATACACAGTAATGTTATGTAGTAATTACTATATCTACGAATTTAGCACCAAAACATTGCAACATTGACTACAAAAACAATGACTACTAAAAGGCAGACCGTGTTGGATAATATAGAACCTTGGATAAGTGAAGCTTGGATAAGTGAGACTCTACTGTAATTGAAAGAGATTTAAAAGGGTTTTAAAACAACCATGGACAAGGTTCAAAGGAAATTAGGCTTAGTGAAGACATATAATAAAAAAAACCACATGTTGACTAGAAACCAAAAAAAAAATAAGGTAGCAACACTGGTGCAGGGAGGGTCTGCAAAAGTAAGGAATTCTACAAGTGGGATGCCATGGCTGAGAAGACCCTCTTCTGCATCTGTCCCCCCCATCATATTGTCCATATGGATGGGATACACATTAAAGATGAGGGTTGAATGAAAAGTAATGCCTCCACCTTCATAACTCCTCAACAGATGGCAGTACTGGTCTGCGGCAGGTCCTGGCTTATTTAGTAGACTCTCCTCTACAGTTCCATTTGGCGGGAAGCCTTAGCATTGAACGGTTGTGTTGTTAAAGTGCGAAGTATGGAACCCTGCGCAGACAGGGAAGCCTTAGCATTGAACGGTTGTGTTGTTAAAGTGCAAAGTCTGGAACCCTGTGCAGACGGTCGGTCAATGTGACTTAAGCAACGTGCAGTCACTGAATTCTTGACTGCAGAAGGTGCCACCCCAAAGGAGATTCATCAGAGAATGAAAGGTGATTATGGTGATTGTGTTGATGTGAGTCCTGTGCGTCGTTGGGCAAGTAAGTTTAAAGATGTTGAGGTGGGAACACCTGACTTATGTGACAAACAAAGAGTTGGATCTTCTGATAGCCAAGCAAAGCAATAATGTGACCCACATGTTCTTGTGAAATGCCAATGATGCTTGAAATTTCTCTCTGAGTGATACGATGATCATCCTGAATCAATCTGCCAACCTTTTGCTTGTGAAACTCGGTGGTTGCTGTCACAGGACGTCCAACTCTTTGTCGGTCACACAAGTTAGATGCCGCATACCAGGACTACTATACAAAATCCCAGAATACTTGTAAAGTATCTATACAAACATACGATAGTCTATGTACAAAGAAAATGTGTCCAAATGACATATATTATTACAGTTCCCCGTACAAACACTCGCAGTTGAAATCACCACAAGCAGGGTCACTCAGTGAAAGCAATTAGGCACTATATAGAAATTCATTGTTGCTGAGTATAACAACTCCTGAAGAAGGGGATTTTCTCCCTGAAACAGGGTACAAAAATACCCGGGACCCCTGTAGACTTGGGACTTTATTTAGACTTTATTTTCGAAGACTTTTTTGAGAGCGGTGCTCCATCATTATTTTCTTCATTCCAGTATACAGCAACACGACCAACCATCTGTTTAAATTGTTTGGAAGATATTTTCATTGACTATGTATCCCTGAAGCCTATATACATTGGAACCAATACCAGACTTGAATAACTTTTGTGTTAGAGCTGTTGCTCCTTTTCATTTTGCCGGGTACGGCCAAATCGAGCTTTGTACGGGGAACTGTAATAATATATGTCATTTGGACGCATACCAGGACTGCCATGTGTTGAGGAGTTACGAAGGTGGAGGCATTACTTTTCATTCAACCCTTGTATGATGGGAAACAATGAAAGTAAGTCCCATTGCTGAATCTTGAGACCCTGTATGCCTGGCATTGCCAGATTGGAAAAATCAATTTTTGGTCCAAATTCCTAGAGGAAAAATGCTCCTAAACAGCAACATTGTCCTCACTTCCTAACCGCAAAAAATAAAATAAACCCAAGAGGGTCTCAAGGCTTTAGACACAACCTTTGCAGGACCACTGTCCCCATTATTAGAAAGTATAGTTTATGAATATGTATTGTTCGGTGAAGTTAGAACTCAATGAACTAAAGAGTTAGATTGTCCTGTATGAAGCAACCAGTGGAAAATTGCCGCAGCCTCAGTACCAAACATTTCTATAGATTTAAAAGTACATCTGGTTCAGCAAAATAACCGATGTTTTGGGCATACTGGATATCACAGTGTCTTTTTCAGAAAGAATTGGACAATTCAGTTAAATGTTGGCAAGTTGATACAGATAATGCTGTTAGGAATGGTGGGAGTTGGAGTCCAAAACATCTGGAGGGCCGAAGTTCACCCATGCATGTCCCAGGCAGTCAACTGTGCCGAGAAAGCTTGTATTCCTATTTGGATTATAGTAACTCTTACATCCAAATTTGCATCTATATATATAAAAAAATTACCATTGGCAGATTTAATGCAAATCTGTGTGCTCTTTCGTGCCTCATTTTGGTGATGCCTAAGTGGCTGCCCTCGGGAAGATGGCGAGGAGTGAATGAAACGAGTGACGTTCAAAAAGTACAGGCTGTGACAATTACCTTAAAGCCAAAATGGACGTAAAGCATCGACGCATGTCGCGGTGAGTATTTTACATATGTTTAAGCTTTTCCGTAATTGTCACTGCCTGTACTTTTTGGCGTTTCGTTTTCCTCTGATCTCAGTGTCCACAATTTTTCTCTCCCTGTCTTTGTGTATGCACATGCAAATACTGTATATACTCGAGTATAAGCCTAGTTTTTCAGCCCTTTTTTAAAGACTGAAAAAGCCCCCCTCAGCTTATACTCAGGTGAGGGTCCTGGATGGCTTATATTTGGGTCAGCTTATACTCAAGAATATATGGTACATTTATTATTTTTCTCTATTATTGTTGCTGCTATTACATTTATTTTACTATATTTTTATTAATATTATTAACACAGTAGCGTCTCACTTATCCAAGCTAAATGGGCTGGCAGAACCTTGGATAAGCAAATATCTTGGATAATAAGGGGGAATTATGGAAAAGCCTATTAAACATCAAATTAGGTTATGATTTTACAAATTAAGCACCAAAACTGGATTATCCAAGGCATTTTTGTAGTCAATGTTTTCAATATATCGTGATATTTTGGTGCTAAATTCGTAAATACCGTAACTACTACATAGCATTACTGCGTATTGAACTACTTTTTCTGTCAAATTTGTTTTATTACATGATGTTTTGGTGCTTAATTTGTAAAATCATAACCTAATTTGATGTTTAATAGGCTTTTCCTTAATCCCTCCTTATTATCCAAGATATCCGCTTATCCAAGGTTCTGCCGGCCTGTTTAGCTTGACTAAGTGAGACTCTACTGTATTTTTATTTCTGAAATTTACCACTCTCGGCTTATACTGGAGTCAATGTTTTCCCAGTTTTTTTGTAGGAAAATTAGGTGCCTCGGCTTATATTCAGGTCAGCTTATACTCGAGTATATATGGTATATATGCCGACAGCATTGGGGAAGAATCCAACTCTGATTAAAACGGCTTATACTCGGGTGCGGGCTTATATTCGGATCAGCTTATACTTGAGTATATACAGTTATTGGAATCTATTTTTATTTCTGAAATTTCCCACCCTCGGCTTATACTGAAGTCAATATTTTCCCCTTTTTTTGTGGTCAAATTAGGTGCCTCGGCTTATATTCGGGTCGGCTTATACTCGAGTATATACGGTAATTGGAATCTATTTTTATTTCTGAAATTTACCACCCTTGGCTTATACTGGAGTCAATGTTTTCCCAGTTTTTTTGTGGTCAAATTAGGTGCCTCGGCTTATACTTGAGTATATACGGTATATATGCCGACAGCATTGGGGAAGAATCCAACTCTGATTAAAACGGCTTATACTTGGGTGCAGGCTTATATTCGGGTCAGCTTATACTCAAGTATATATGGTATATAGGCTGACGCTCCTTGCGGTCATGCCAGCCACGTGTTATTTGAGTGATTATATTGCTTCTGTTTATGTGATTGTTTTAGTCAATTGTTATGTTTTTTAAAAAATTCTTATAGCGTTTTATAGTGTTTTCAGTGTTTTATTGTACAATGTTTTATGCTGATTTTATATTGGAAACTGCCCTGAGTCCCTTTTGGGAGAGAGGGCGGCATACAAATAAACTTTTACTTACTTACTTACTGACAGCATTGGGGAAGAATCCAATTCTGATTAAAACAGCTTATACCCGGGTGCAGGTCTTGGTTGGCTTATATTTGGGTCAGCTTACACTCGAGTATATATGGTATATTTATAATTTTTCTCTATTATTATTGGTATGATTAGATTTGTTATTTTACTGTGATAATCAAACCCTGTCAGAACAACCAGCTTGAAAAGGGGAAGGACTGCTGTGAGGTTATCCCTGATGAGCAAGCCAGGTTCTAGCTACATATTTGCACAGTACAAAAGCTGCCCGGGCCCTGAAATCTTCCTCAAGCGTGAGGCTGCTGCAGGCAAGTAATTCTGGGTTTCAGGTGCTCTGACTCTGCCCACCTTCTACCTGTAAGCTGCAATTATCCACAGAGCAATAGCAGCCAGGTTCAACAACAGGTTGGGGATGGATGACATGCTTATCTATCAAGGATGCCTGTGCAAACATCCTTTGCTTCCCATTTCTGTGTCTGGCTTGTGTCCACTTCTGATTACTTTTGCTGTACTATCGTTTTGTTGTGTTTGGTTTATAATTGGAAATTATTAATTAGTTACATTGCTTTAACTACATCTTGTTTGCGATCTACGTACATGTATGGATACCTAGGCTTTAAAAATGGGTAATCCAAAATCTTACCCCATTGATTAAAACATACACCTGGATAGAGAGAGGTATGTTATTGTTGGGTTACTATGAGTTTTCCAGGCTGTATGTTCCAGAAGCATTCTCTCCTGACGTTTCGCTCTTTATTTTGAAACATTTTAATAACTGCCTCATGTTTACAAAACACACTTAGTGCACTTTCGCCCAGTTCGTTTTTTATGATTTTATTGCTGTATTTTAATATGTCTTTACTAATGTTTTTGCTGTTTTTTTAACATGTTTATTCTCATTTGCGCGTGGTTTTTGCTGTTTGATGTGTTCCTTATTGTATTTGCTCGGGCTTTTGCCCCATGTAAGCCGCCCCGAGTCCCTTCGGGGAGATGGAGGCAGGGTATAAGAATAAAGATTATTATTATTATTATTATTATTATTATTATTATTATTATTATTATTAAATCTGGGATCTGAGACTTAAGCAAAGTCTGTTGCCTTTTGCTCCTCTTGCATAACCGCTTGCTGCTTTGTTTCATTTTATTAGGGGACTGATACCTTCTGGGTGACACAATGGAGGAAATGTCCTTCTCGTTCGTCCCCTCCAACCCTGTCCTGGAGGGTCTGGAACAGACAGAAGGGTGTCCTTGGATGACTTGAGCAGACAGGCTGAGTCATCTGTGGGTCCCTGGGGGGAAACTTCAAGGTTTGCAGGAATATAGCAGGGGAATAATTCAGCAGTGGGGATCCAAACCCTGGATTCCAGAGTTCAGTGCTCAGATCACTACAGCTTTGATTTGAATGCAAAAGCAGGCGGTTGCCTTATCTCACGTGAGACAACTGGCTCATCTCTCTCAAGGGTGGGTCAATGTCTTCTTCAAGTATCAGCTTTTTGCTCCAACTCAAAATTAGGGCTCTGCCTACACCCTAAATTTGGGATAGGGGAGGGTGGAAGAAAAATTGTTCTAAAATATTGTGTCAGATTCCAGTTCTCCTGCTTCTGAAGAATGGGTTGATTGAAATAGGAACATAGGCAATAGATTTACACCGAGACAGGGAACTGCTGGATCCAGTCTACAAAGAAGTCCTCTGTCTTGAACTTTGGGCAAAAAAGCAACTGTCTCTGAAACATTTTCATACTGCAATTCTCGGTATCTTCTAAGCAACACAGCCTAGCGGGGAGATTCTCAGAGATATAGCCCAAAATAGTAACTTTATCCATCTCTGATGAATGCTGATAATTTGGCCATCCTGCATTGCACAGCCTGCCTTTAAGTTGGAAGTTCTCCTCCTCTATTTGAAGTGCTAATTTAAAGATGGAAAATCCCACGAAGGAACTGCATAGACCAGGGGTCCTCAAACATTTTAAGTGGAGGGCCGATTCACTGTCCCTCAGAGTGTTGGGGGCCCGGATTAGGATGAAATAGTCCAAAATTATGATTGTTGTTGTTGTGTACCTTCAAGTCATTTCAGACTTAGGTCAACCCTAAGTCTAAAGTTTAGGACAGAGGCCAGGTCAGTGACCCTGGAGGACCTTAGTTTGGGGACCCCTGATCTAGACGATCTCATTAGACCATAGGTAAGGAAAGAGACCTCCAAAGACCATCTAGATGGTCTCATAAGACCATAGGTAAGGAAAGGGACCCTCAAAGGCCATCTAGACGGTCTCATAGGACCATAGGTAAGGACAGTGACCTCCAAAAGCCATCTAGATGGTCTCATAAAACTATAGATAAGGAAAGGGATCCTCAAAGACTATCTAGATGGTCTCATAGGACCATAGGTAAGGAAAGTGACCTCCAAAAGCCATCTAGATGGTCTCATAAGACTATAGATAAGGAAAGGGATCCTCAAAGACTATCTAGATGGTCTCATAGGACCATAGGTAAGGAAAGTGACCTCCAAAAGCCATCTAGATGGTCTCAATAGACCATAGGTAAGGAAAGGGACCCTCAAAGGCCATCTAGATGATCTCATAAGGGCATCAGAAGACCATAGATAAGGAAAGGGACCTCAAAGACCATCTAGATGGTTTTGTAAGACCATCGGTAAGGAAAGGGGCCCCCAAAAGCCATCTAGACAATCTCATAAAACCATAGGTAAGGAAAGGGACCCTCAAAGGCCATCTACAGTCTCATAGGACCATAGGTAAGGAAAGTGACCTCCAAAAGCCATCTAGATGGTCTCATAAGGCCGTAGCTAAGCAAAGAGACCTTCAAAGACCATCTAGACGATCTCATAAGGTCGAAGCTAAGCAAAGAGATCTTCAAAGACAATCTAGACAATTTCATAAGGCCATAAGTAAGCAAAGAGACCTCCAAAGACCAGGTAGACTTAGATCAACCTTAAGTCTAAAGTTTAGGACAGGGGCCAAGTCAATGACCTTGCAGGGCCACATCCGGCCCACGGGCCTTAGTTTGGGGACCCCTGGAATAGACTGTTGTAGTTCAGCAGCCAGGGGATGATGGGTTCACTGAAGACTCAGAAGGGATTGTGGGATTTCCTGGGGTTCAAAGTGATACAGACCAAGGGAATGAAATTGACTCAGACCGTGCTGAGCTCCAAGGTCAGTCACAGGAGCCAGAAACAACATCATTAGATAAGGGGAGGAGAGAAGAAGAATGAAGTGAAACAGAAAACTCAAGGGAAAGTACCTGGTGGTATGGAGATAAACCAGGATCTCTGTTTGCACATCAGGACAGAGAATCAATTCCTAAGGTCAGCATGTTTACGTGGGAAATAGATAAAGTTCATGGGAAACACCATGACTTCATGACTGCTTATTAACGGCCAGTTGTTTACCTTTAAATTAGTTCAGGCAACATTGGTGTTCGAGGGAGAACCTAGGCCTGAGTTCTTGTGTCCTGCTCATGGGATTCAAATATCTTGGAAGGTTGTTTATATTCTTGCTTTGTGATTCTTGCTAAGTTTTTTTTCCTAAGGATATCTTTTGCTTATGAATTTATGCTCTACTTGTGATTTTTGACTATTCCTGGACTGTGTGACCTTTGGATTTTCATGAGACATTTGGAATCCTGTAAGATTATCACCTATTGCTGAACCTGTTTTGTATTACAGTAGAGTCTCACTTATCCAAGGTTCTGTGTTATCCAAGGCAGTCTGCCTTTTAGTAGTCATTGCTTTTGTAGTCAATGTTGCAATGTTTTGGTGCTAAATTTGTAAATACAGTAATTACTACATAACATTACTGTGTATTGAACTGTTTTTTCTGTCCATTTCTTGTAAAACATGATGTCTTGGTGCTTAATTTGTAAAATCATAATGTAATTTGATGTTTAATAGGCTTTTTTCTTAATCCCTCCTTATTATCCAAGATTTTCGCTTATCCAATGTTCTAATTTTATATTTAATAGGCTTTTTTCTTAATCCCTCCTTATTATCCGAGATTTTCGCTTATCCAATGTTCTAATTTGATGTTTAATAGGCTTTTTTCTTAATCCCTCCTTATTATCCAAGATTTTCGCTTATCCAATGTTCTAATCTTATGTTTAATAGGCTTTTTTCTTAATCCCTCCTTATTATCCAAGATTTTCGCTTATCCAATGTTCTAATTTTAATAGGCTTTTTTCTTAATCTCTCCTTATTATCCAAGATTTTCGCTTATCCAATGTTCTAATTTTATGTTTAATAGGATTTTTTTCTTAATCCCTCCTTACTATCCAAGATTTTCGCTTATCCAATGTTCTAATTTTATGTTTAATAGGCTTTTTTCTTAATCCCTCCTTACTATCCAAGATTTTCGCTTATCCAGTGTTCTAATTTTATATTGTACTAGCTGTGCTCGGCTATGCGTTGCTGTGGCAAAGTGGTGGTGGTATTGGTTAAAAGTTGTTGTGGAATTTTTATTTGACGTTATTTGTACTTTTTAAAATTAATTTTATTGTAACTTATCTTTTTTATTTATTATATTTTATTATTTTGTAGTATTATTTTTAGTTATTTTGTTATTATAGTATTTAATTTTTTTAGTGTTTTTATTGTATTATTTGTATTTATTTTATTTTTTATTCTTTTATTAACACTGGGCTGAGTGGGTTGCTAGGAGACCAAGTGGGCAGAGCTTAGAGCCTTCTAAGTGGCAGCAATTGGATAAAAACAATTATTTCTCTCCCTCTAATTAGGACTTTATTTTTCTTTGCTTTTTGTTGTATCAACCTAGAGGAGTGGATGAGGGGTTGTGCTGTCAAATTTCGAGGTTGGGGGGCCTGTAGTTTTGTTGTTTTGTGGGTCGCAGTGATGCCATCACTCTTTTATATATATAGATAGGCTTTTTTCTTAATCCCTCCTTATTATCCAAGATTTTTGCTTATCCAATGTTCTGCCGGCCTGTTTATCTTGGATAAGTGAGACTCTGCTGTATTCCTCTTCTTTCTTATTTCCTGCTTTTTCACATATTTTATGTATTTTTACAGTCAACTCTTTACTTATACTCTGGATTCTTGTGTGTTGCTGTGGTCCTAGGTGGCATCAGGCCTGGAGGGCAACCTAGAACTTGACATTGTCTATCAACAATCCCATTGGCCATGATAGATCAGTGGTCCAAAATCATGATTTCCCAAGCTCGAGCCATCTGTTCCTTGAAACACTCTCCTACGACTCCGGATAC
The DNA here is from genome assembly GCF_035594765.1 of Anolis carolinensis. Taxonomy (NCBI): domain Eukaryota; kingdom Metazoa; phylum Chordata; class Lepidosauria; order Squamata; family Anolidae; genus Anolis; species Anolis carolinensis. Next base: position 22,967 of record NW_026943864.1, read on the forward strand.
CAATTACAAATATTGGCTGGACAATTTGGAAATAATTGGAGGTGGAGGAGGATTTTCCTAAGCATTATTGTGAACATTTCTGGAACACGATGGCCACTTCATCCTGATGTTAGAAACATGGCTGGGTGTGATACACCATATGCCCAAGCTCTAAACCTCGCCATCTGTAAAGATAATGAACTGAGTGATGGCAAGAGATGAATGGCAGAAGCTGGCATTGTAGGACTTTATGGAAGACCAAGGGCCATGGCAATTTACAGTCCAATCCTACAGAAACCTGGCACCTCCTGGACAGAGCACTAAATATCCCACCACGATGCACAGTCTCCTCGGGAAGGCATGTCACGTCCTTCGACTGATGGGGCCTCGTAAGCATCTCTGTGCATGATAAGGGAGTTGTCATGCCAGCCAGCTGCTATGGCTGGTTGACTGCTCAATCGCCCAATCCTGATGGACAGTTCTGAATTTGAGCTGCATCCAGGGCCAGCTTGAGGCAGGGGACAATATGGCACGTTGCCAGAGGTTACCTTTTGGTCTACAGTTTCCTGGGGATTTGGGGAGCTGTAGCCCAGAAAAGGAACATTTTCCTGCTTTGCTAACTTCATATCCAGAAGCTAGCCAAGGATGCACTTGTGTCTCCTCTGACATGGACAATGAGGCAACATCCTGAGCTATTTCCAGTTAAAATAATTTGAATATTTATTTATTTATTTATTTATTTATTTATTTATTTACAACAGTTATAGCCTGCACTTCTCGCCCGAGGGGACTCAGGGCAGCTTACAAAAATATTGGGTTGCTGTGAGTTTCCCAGGCTGCATGGCCAAGTTCCAGAAGCATTTTTCTCTCCTGACATTTCACCCGCATCTATGGCAGGCATCCTCAGAGGTTGTAGGGTCTGTTGGAAACTAGGCAAGTGGGGTTTATATATCAGTGGAAGGTCCAGGGTGTGAGAAAGAACTTTTATCTGTTGGAGGCAAGTGTGAATGTTGCAACAGGCCCTGATTGTGGGAGGTCCAGGGCGGGAGAAAAGGACTCTTGTCTGTTGGAGGCAAGTGTGAATCTTGCAACTGGCCACATTGAATGGCCCTTCAGCTTCAAAGCCTGGCTGCTTCCTGCCTGGAGGGATTCTTTGTTGGGAGGTGTCAGCTGGCCCTGATTGTGGGAGGTCCAAGGTGGGAGAAAGGGACTCTTTTCTGTTGGAGGCAAGTGTGAATGTTGCAGCAGGCCACATTGAATGGCCCTTCAGCTTCAAAGCCTGGCTGCTTCCTGCCTGGAGGGATCTTTTGTTGGGAGAAGTTAGCTGGCCTTGATTGTGGGAGGTCCAGGGTGGGAGAAAAGGACTCTTGTCTGTTTGAGGCAAGTGTGAATGTTGCAGCAGGCCACATTGAATGGCCCTTCAGCTTCAAAGCCTGGCTGCTTCCTGCCTGGAGGGATCTTTTGTTGGGAGAAGTTAGCTGGCCTTGATTGTGGGAGGTCCAGGGTGGGAGAAAAGGACTCTTGTCTGTTTGAGGCAAGTGTGAATGTTGCAGCAGGCCACATTGAATGGCCCTTCAGCTTCAAAGCCTGGCTGCTTCCTGCCTGGAGGGATCTTTTTGTTGGGAGAAGTTAGCTGGCCCTGATTGTGGGAGGTCCAGGGTGGGAGAAAAGGACTCTTGTCTGTTTGAGGCAAGTGTGAATGCAAGTGTGAAGCTTGATTAGCACTGAAAGGCTCGGCAGACTAATTCAGCCAGATAACTCAGCCATAGCAGAGCACCTGATGAACCAACCTGTATACAGCATATTATCTGAGAACGCAGAAATGCTGGGCCACTCTCACAACCACCATGTCACACTATACAGAGAAGCCTTTGAAATACGCAAGCATGTGGAGAATTTCAACTGAAAGGAGAAAACCATGAAAATGGACAAAATCTGGGGGAATCCTTTGTTGGGAGGTGTTAGCTGGCCTTGATTCTTTCTTGTCTGGAATTCCTGTGTTTTTTAAATGTTGTTCCTTATTTCCTGTCCTAATTCTGTCCTGATTTTAGCCAGATTTTGTTCGTTTTCATGGTTTCCTCATGAATACCATTTTCCTGCTTCTTGAAAGGTGGTTGGATTGGATCAGTGGTTCCCAAAGTTATTTGGCCTGCCGCCCCCTTTCCAGAAAAAATATGACTCAGCACACCCTGGAAAGAGGGGAGTGGCTTAGAGGGGTGGGCGTGGCTCCTGCTCAAGAGGGCGGGACTGAGCCTCTCCCCTAGACCCAGATTCAGTGCTGGGAGGGGGAGGGGGAGGTGGGCGGGGCCACAAATGGGCGGCCAGGACTGGAATGGGCGGAGTTACGAGTTCTGAGGCAGGGCTGAGCTTCTATCCCTGTCTTGCGGTGCCTGCCAGGACACAGGGGGCAGGGCTAGAGGAGGGGGCGGGCCTCTTCCCAAGTGCCTGATGGGGCTGAACCTCTATACCCCACCCCTGTGTTCTAACAAGAGCCTCAGGAGAGGTATAGAGGCTCAGCCCTGTCTCATGCTCTTGGAAAGAGGCCACGCCCCCACCCCTAGCACCGCCCTTTAGTCCTAAAAGGCCTCTCAGGAGAGGTATAGAGGCTCAGCCCTGTCTCAGGCTCTTGGAAGGAGGCCCCGCCCCCTTCCCTAGCTCCACCCTCTGTGTCCCAACAAGCGCCTCAGGAGAGGTATAGATGCTCAGCCCTGTCTCGGGCTGTTGGGAAGAAGCCACGCCCACTCCTCTAGCTCCACCCCCTGTGTCCTAACAGGTGCCTCAGGTGCTCAGCCCTGTCTCCGGCACTTGGGAAGAGGCCCCGCCCTTCCCCTGGCCCCGCCCCCGTATCCTAATAGGTGCCATCACCGCCCCCCTGGATCTCTGCAGCACCCACTAGGGGGCAGTAGTGCCCACTTTGGGAATCACTGGACTGGATGGCCCACGAGGTCTCTTCCAACTCTATGATTCTATCAGTTGGAAGGGCTTGGGCTGTGTCTTCCTGCATAGCAGAGGGTTGTACAGGATGGTCCTGGGGGTCTCTTCCAAATCTAGGATTCTGTAACCACGTTTCTGATATGGGAGCCACCATCCATCATAGAAGAGTGGCATCATGCTTCTCCTGCCCTGATCTAGTTGGGGGCAAACTCCTTCACTCGCTTGCATCCTGGTTCACTATATCTTGGTCCAAGAACTCCATTGTATCTTGTGTAGACAAATTTAGCTCACACCAGCTGGTACAGTATGTGAATCCCCTAGAACCGCATCCAAAGCAACCAATGAGCCAAATGCACAAGGCTGTTAATAATCAGATCATAAGCATAAGTCACACAGTTCATCAACGTGAAGCGACACGAGATAAAACCATCTTTCTCTGGTGCTCTCGAGTTCTCTCCGCAACATGCTTTTTCTTTCGGATACATGTTCACATTCCAAACAACCAAAAGATATATATATATATAAATATATAAAATTCAGCAAGAGACAGAGGCAATGTCAGAAACCAACATGAGATGAGATGGTCGAGGCGGATGGCAGGAGAGAGAACGAGAGACTGAGAGTGATGATGAAAAGAGAGAAAAAGAGAAAGAGAGATGGAAGCAGGTTTCGGAGGAGGAGGAGAAGAACTTTGAAACTCATTTGTTGAAAGAAACATAAAACCATACCTTGGCTGTTTAGCGTCAGGTGAGCCGGACCTTGAAGGGGAAGGAAAGGAAAAAAGAAAGAAAGAAAAAAGACGAGTCATATAAACGCACGGAAAAAAGGAGGGTTTTCCCCTCTATGCCACAATTTAAAAGCTTTTTTTAACTTGTGACAGACATCCGGGTCCCCCAGCAGATAGAGAGGGGAAGGGAGTTGAGGGTCGGATGCCGAAACAAACAGAAAGGAGAGGAGAAGAAACTGAAAATCCCGGACAGAGCCAGACAGAACCAAAACAAGAACAAGAGAGGGGAACAGGCTAGAACAGAAAAACAAATTAAAGTTGGGTTTCTTTTACGGTTTAAAAAAAAAAAAGCATTTTGGGCAAATGGCCACATTGCCCAGTGGGAGAAAATGCTTTTTTTTTCAGGAGAAAAACAACAAAAATGGGTGGGGGGTGGGTGGGAGAGAACTACACAAACCAAGCAGCCTTGAGGGGCGAGTGTTGTGTTTGCAGCCGTGAGCGAAAACAGCTCCAGGAAGGAAGATTGTTAGTGGTGCGAAAAAATGGTTTGCAGGACTCTCCTGGTGGAATACTTTTTGGGAAGGTGTCAGTGTAGTAGGCCAGGGAGGGAGAGCCCAGCTGTCCATGGGACCGGAGGAACATTTCCACCCTTCCCATCAAACCAACCAACATCTCTCACCCACGAACCAGCAATGATAATACATTCTGGATGAACACCATGTTATATCCCTTTACCACAGAAATATTGTGTAAGCCCCAAAAACTGACCTACCACCACCTTGGATGGGGGATTGTACAGCCAGAGCCATCGGGTAGGAGACTTGGGATCAATAAGAACGCGGAAATTTGGTGTGCCCAAAGCCAGTTTCTCAGTCCATCAATTTCAGTGCTGTGACAGAGGTCTCCCATGGGCTTTATTGTGAAATTCCAAGACCTTTTGCATGCTAGACATTTGTAACTGCCACTCAACTAGAACTTTACTCCCACCCATAAAAAAGCTGGTTTGAATTGGAGCAGAGAAACTGGCAGTCGGGTTCTCCACGGTATCAGGTAAGCCAAACCTAGAGATGTCAGGCATCAAACCTGGGAACTTGTATATGCAAAGCAGATATTCTGGACTGAGATGCATCTCCTAATTTATAGCAGCACATTAACATGCTTTATTTGACCTGTTCGGCAGTAATGGTGTAAGTGCCATTGATCACATGTAAGTGCAATTGACCACATCCCTTTATTGTGCACCACCACTACCAGTTTGAAGCCCAGGAGAACAATTCCCAAATAGAAAATGACATTGACCCTCCCTGTTGAAAAATGGCCTCTCATGAACCTGAAATGACCTAGAAGGTGCTCAAAATATAGCCCAATTCACCACCAATTCCACTACGTTATGTTGTAGGCAAGCGTCAACCTGAATGTGGCCTCCAACCACCAATCCTTGACCACTTTGATCTTTCCTAGCTCTTCTTGGAGCTCTGTGATCTTGGCCTCGGGATCTCATGATTGCTCTACAATGGAGCTAGGTCTAACTCCCCATTTCCCAAATAGAAAATGACATTGACTCTCCCTATTGACAAATGGTTTCTCTTGGACCTAAAATGACCTAGAAGGTGCTCAAAATATAGCCCAATTCACCACCAAGTCCACTATGTTATGTTGTAGGCAAGCGTCAACCTGAATGTGGTCTCCAACCACCAATCCTTGACCACTTTGATCTTTCCTAGCTCTTCTTGGAGCTCTCTGAAGTGAAACCTGGGATCTTGGCCTCAAAATATAGCCCAATTCACCACCAAGTCCACTATGTTATGTTGGAAGCAAGCGTCAATCTGAATGTGGCCTCCAACCACCAATCCTTGACCACTTTGATGTTTCCTAACTCTTCTTGGAGCTGTGTGATCTTGGCCTCGGGATCTCATGATTGCTCTACAATGGAGCTAGGTCCAACTCCCCACTACCCAAATAGAAAATGACATTGACCCTCCCTATTGACAAATGGCCTTTCATGGGCCTAAAATGACCTAGAAGGTGCTCAAAATATAGCCCAATTCACCACCATGTTATGTTGGAGGCAAGCGTCAACCTGAATGTGGCCTCCAACCACCAATCCTTGACCACTTTGATCTTTCCTAGCTCTTCTTGGAGCTCTCTGAAGTGAAACCTGGAATCTTGACCTCAAAATATAGCCCAATTCACCACCATGTCCACTATGTTGGAGGCAAGCATCAACCTGAATGTGGCCTCCAACCACCAATCCTTGAGCACTTTGATCTTTCCTAGCTCTTCTTGGAGTTCTCTGAAGTGAAACCTGGGATCTTGGCCTCAAAATATAGCCCAATTCACCACCATGTCCACTATGTTATGTTGGAAGTGAGCATCAACCTGAATGTGGCCTCCAACCACCAATCCTTGACCACTTTGATCTTTCCTAGCTCTTCTTGGAGCTCTGTGATCTTGGCCTCGGGATCTCATGATTGTTCTACAATGGAGCTAGGTCTAATTCCCCACTTCCCTAAAAGAAAAGAAAAAGATCCCCATACTCATCAATCCGAACAAAGAGTAGACATTTTGCAAGCAAAGTACATACTACATCCTTTGGCTACCACAAAATAGATGAGCACGTCTTGAGTGGTTGCGTCATGCTAATGTTCATCTTCCTCTATTATTCTGCATTAGTCACAAGACAACATCAGATCACAAACACATTTTGCATCACTTAATTCCATGCTCACCTCCTCCATTCCTATTCTTGAACGATTCGAATACATTAGAATTCTTACTTTATTGCCATGGGGAACCCATTACTTGAAAATGCGGGATATGAATTTAATCAGTAAATAAAGTAAATAAATAAGCATGCGTTGACACGCTATGGATGTTTCTCAAATACAAGACAGACAGCGAGGTTAACACTGGCCACTCATCTGGTCACCTGTGGTGAGTAAGCCTTCGCCTCCGGGCGAATGTCTTCCAGTGACTAATACTGATATATGCGCAGAAGGACACATATTATCGTGAGCTGGTAATTTCTGAAGATTTCTTTGCAAGACTAGACTGAAGGTTGCTAAAGGGCAAACAGTTATGGTCAGACTTTGTCTAGCAATCTCATTTTGTTCACTGGCATTGATACAGCAAAGTGCCGAGTTCGATTTGCACCAGTCTGCGCACCCATGCCCAGGAACTCGTTATTTCAGGCCCATTGGTTGTGGGTTCAATGGTTGCGTTATACTCTGTTATCATGTTAATTTTATTCTGTTTTATGTATCACAGTGTGTTATTTTAATTACCGTATATACTCGAGTATAAGCCGACCCGAATATAAGCCAAGGCACCTAATTTGACCACAAAAAACAGGGATAACTTGTTGACTCGAGTATAAGCCAAAGGTGGGAAATGCAGCAGCTAATAATACATTTCAAAATAAAAATAGATACCAATAAAATTACATTACCGTATATACTCGAGTATAAGCCGAGACAGCTAATTTTACCACAAAAAAACTGGGATAACTTATTGACTCGAGTATAAGCCAAAGGTGGGAAATGCAACAGCTAATAATAAATTTCAAAATAAAAATAGATACCAATAAAATTACATTACTGTATATACTCGAGTATAAGCCGACCCGAATATAAGCTGAGGCACCTAATTTGACCACAAAAAACTGAGATAACTTATTGACTTGAGTGTAAGCCAAAGGTGGGAAATGCAGCTGCTAATAATAAATTTCAAAATAAAAATAGATACCAATAAAATTACATTAATTGAAGCATCAGTAGGTTAAATGTTTTTGAATATTTAACGTATTTCAAATAAAAACAATAAACTAGCTCTGTAAGTGGAAACGTAAGATCAACAAAAACAATATGGTATCAACAATAATTTTATACTACTACTACTACTACTAATAATAATAATAATAATAATAATTCATTTGTATCCCACCCTATCTCCCATGGGGACTCAGGCCGGCTTCCAACATAGTAACAGGCAAACATTCAATGCCTATATAAACAATGCAGAGCTAGATATACATCTATAATTATATATACAGTAGAGTCTCACTTATCCAACACTAGCTTATCCAACGTTCTGGATTATCCAACGCATTTTTGTAGTCAATGTTTTCAATACATCGTGATATTTTGGTGCTAAATTTGTAAATACAGTAATTACTACATAGTATTACTGCATATTGAACTACTTTTTCTTTCAAATTTGTTGTATAACATGATGTTTTGGTGCTTAATTTGTAAAATCATAACCTAATGTGATGTTCAATAGGCTTTTCCTTAATCCCTCCTTATTATCCAACATATTCACTTATCCAGCATTCTGCTGGCCCGTTTATGTTGGATAAGTGAGACTACTGTAATTCATTTGTATCCCACCCTATCTCCCATGGGGACTCAGGCCGGCTTCCAACATAGTAACAGGCAAACATTCAATGCCTATATAAACAATGCAGAGCTAGATATACATCTATAATTATATATACTAATTTCACATATGCATTTAATGATTTAATCAGAGTTGAACAGTCATATCTTAAATTACAGTTTGATGTAAAGATTCAAAAACATGTAAACTACTGATTCCTCAATTAATGTAATTTTATTGGTATCTCGGCTTATACTGGAGTCAATGTTTTCCCAGTTTTTTTTCTGGTAAAATTAGGTGCCTCGGCTTATATTCGGGTCGGCTTATACTCGAGTATATATGGTATTATATATTATTATATTGTTATAGTGACACAGGAGACATGGTGGAATGATGTCTTCCTGTCTGCTTCTTCATTCTGGCTCAGAGCTCCTTTGACGCATCAGGAATTGGTCTTTGGAGTGTTTTCAAAGCCGGAGGTCCCATGTTAAAGTCTTCCTGATTTCCATGTCTGCTAAGACCACCTACCCATTCATTACCTCCCAGTACAGTCTTGATATATAAAACAGGATCCCGAGGACTAGGAGGAGGATAAGCAATATGGGGCCACATACTTCGCTCCTGCTTCTTAAAGGGTGCAGTTGATATCAGATCAAAATGCCATTACTATTCCTTTTGCACCAGCCCTTCTGTCACCATTCATCATCGCGTCAGCTTTCGACCTGGCACTGGCAGCTGTTTCCGAAAAAGGACCCAATTTCATGCAAATGAGGGCTTTGCACTCCCTTCTTGAATGTGCAAACACACATGCTCTCTCTATCACACACTCACACACACACCCACAGCAATCAATCTGTCAAGTGGCCACAGCTTATGCGCCCATTCCATACTCACTGGTGCAAAGCACACAGACTGATAGAATGCCTGATGTTCTCCCAAAAAGAAAGAATACAGTGTTCCCTCACTTATCGATGGGTTTAGGTTCCAGGTTCAAATCCAGAGAGCGGAGTGAGCGCCTGCTGTTAAGCTCCAGCTTCTGCCAACCTAGTCGAAAACATGCCAACGTGAGTAGATCAATAGGTACCGCTCCGGTGGGAAGGTAATGGCACTCCATGCAATCATGCCAATGGCCACATGACCTTGGAGGTGTCTACGGACAATGCCAACTCTTCGGCTTAGAAATGGAGATGAGCACCAACCCCCAGAGTCGGACACGACTGGACTTAACGTCAGGGGAAACCTTTACCTTTTTACCTTACATTATTTTAAAAATAAATATAGTGTCCCTACTTCGCGGATTGTCACTTATTGCGGAAAATATATTTTAATACTGTATTTATACATTATTTTAAGGGGCCCCTGGTGGCACAGTGCGTTAAAGCGCTGAGCTGCTGAACTTGCAAACTGAAAGGTCCCAGGTTCAAATCCGGGGAGTGGAGTGAGCATCCGCTGTTAAGCTCCAGCTTCTGCCAACCTAGCAGTTCGAAAACATGCCAATGTGAGTAGATCAATAGGTACCGCTCCAGCGGGAAGATAACGGCGTTCCATGCAGTCATGTCAGCCACATGACCTTGGAGGTGTCTACGGACAACGCCGGCTCTTTGGCTTAGAAATGGAGATGAGCACCAACCCCCAGAGTCAGACACGACTGGACTTAACGTCAGGGGAAACCTTTACCTTTACCTTATACATGGAAAAGTTGGAAGGAGCTAGCCATGTTCTGCTCCATGAAGAGGACTGAGAAGGGACATGGGATCATTCTTTAAATAGCTCATAGGCTGTCACAGAGGGTAGCACCAGGCTTGTAGTTATAGGAGAGTAGATTTTGATTGAACATTTGAAGGAACTTTTTGACAGTAGGTGTGGTTCAGCAGTGGAACCAATTTCCTAAGGAGGTGAACTTTTTCAAAAGACCTTGGACAGTTCCCTGTTGTGGATACTTTGGCTGGAAATCCTGCCTTGAGCAAGGAGGCTGCACTCGCGCCCATGAGCTCTGTTACAACTCTGTCATTCTGAGATTTTAAGCTGTCTTACACTGCAGTGGACCACTTGCCTGTCTTGCTCAGTATTCTGTGCATCGGCCAGCAGTGATTCTCCAGAGTTTCTTGACAGAAATCTTTCTCAGCCCAGCCTTTCTCAGCGTCTGCATGCAAAGGAGTTGCCCTCCCACTGAGTTGCAACCTGTTTGCAGCCATTCCTGCGCTTCTTTCTTCCGCAATCAGATAGGGGGTAATGGGACTGTAGGACAACCAAGATCTCTATAAATCTCAATTGAATCAGTGAGGTCTTATGCTCGACAGCATCCGGCTCACCCAGTTCTTGCCAGGTGGAGCCTGCACCTGCCTTAGGATCCTATATCTTCCTGGAATTTCATTTCGCTGCTCCCAATCTGCTTTTCGATGAGGAGTTCATCCAGGAATGCATATAGATAAATCCCCGGTGACTTGCAGTGTTTTTATGCTATACAGTTCTGTGGAACTACCGTATATACTCGAAGATAAGCCGAGTTTTTCAGCCCTTTTTATTTTAGCTGAAAAAGCCTCCCTTGGCTTATAATGGGGTCAAGATCAACAGAACCTGGAGGACATTGCTTGCAATATATGATATATATGTATCTCTCTTATCCTCCCTTAGCAGTGTTTAGTTTTCCAAAGCCTCCCTCGCTCTTAACCAAGGGAATGTTTTGAAAAGGTAGAGAAGCCCTTGCAAGTCAGGAAGAAGAAAATATATATCCATTAATCTTATAAAAGCATTTTCCCCTGAAATATTGGTTAAACTCTCCTACAGATAGGCATTAACCCCCCTGCATGCATTTGCAATCCCTATGTATTTATATACCTGTATCTATCTAGCTATATACATTAATTTTATATATGAATTTTCCCCTCATATCTTTGCAGGTCTTTGCAAATCCTATATACATATAGATCCATGTATCTGTATATCTGTATCTGTATATATACATTATTTAACCCACTGATGCCTTGATTAATGTAATTTTATTGGTATCTATTTTTATTTTGAAATTGACGAGTAGCTGCTTCATTTCCCACCCTCGGCTTATACTCGAGAATATACGGTAAGTATTTTGGCTTTATCTTACAGAACCCTCACATTTGTAGTTTGGTGAGCAGCTTAAAGTTTTACATAGATGAGCATTAGAGCTCCCTAGTAAAGAATTCGTGACCAAACTACAAATCCAAAGCTTCCTTAGATTTATGCATTGGCAGTGAAAATAGTATGAAACTGTTGTAACTGTCTAGTGTAGGTGTACTCTAAGGAGCCCCAAATAGATGACTTGTGAGTAGATTCTAGTAGTGGGTGGCATGTGTAAAAATTTGCTAGCATAGTGATGGGCTTTTGAGAAGGAGATGCTGGAAATGGTGCGTGTATGGTACGAGGGTTATCCAGAAAGTAGATTACGTTTTGGAATTAAAAATGAACAAAGTATAGGAGAAAACATTTACCATATGCAGTTGAAAGCCATACCCAAATACCACTTCTCAACATAGTCCCCATTGAAATCTAGGCACTTATCATAGCGATGAAGGAGCTTGGCAACTCCTTCCCAACAAAACTCTGCTGCTTGCGCCCTCAAAAAGTATAGGAGAAAACATTTACCATATGCAGTTGAAAGCCACACCCAAATACCACTTCTCAACATAGTCGCCATTCAAATCTAGGCACTTATCATAGCGAAGAATGAGCCTGGCAACTCCTTCCCCACAAAACTCTGCCGCTTGCGTCCTCAACCAGCCGGTCACCCCTTTTCGCAGTTGCGCAGCGTCGCCAAAACGCTGCATTGTCAGCCACCCTCCCCATTGTTGGAATGAGGATGAAGAAACAACTCCCACCCAAAGACTCCAAAAGATCCCCACACGGAGGGTCGCACACGTGAAGTTCTGGAGTCTTTTGGGTGAGAGTTGTTAGCCCCAGCTTCTACCAACCTAGCAGTTTGAAAACATGCAAATGTGAGTAGATAAATAGGTACCACTCCGGCGGGAAGGTAATAATGCTCCATGCAGTCATGCCACTGGCCTCATGACCTTGGAGGTGTCTATGGACAACGTCGGCTCTTCGGCTTAGAAATGGAGATGAGCACCAACCCCCAGGTCGGACACGACTGGACTTAATGTCACCGGCATTTTCCTGGCATTTCCTTATGGGTGCCTAAATACCTCCCAGTATTTATCTATTCACATTTTTCTTTTGAACCACTAGGTAGGTGAAAGCTGGGCTAAAGGCTAGGATCTCACCCTGACTCAAGCTTCGAACTGTCAACCTTTCGACTAATAAACCAACATTTCAGCTGGTAGTTTAACCTGCTGTGCTAAAGCCTGGCCCCAAAGATAACTGCTCAAGACTGTGTGGAAGGGGCTGGTCCTGAAGCATTTCTGGAACTGGTTGTAATATGATTTTATTTATTTATTTACAGCATTTATATTCCGCCCTTCTTTCTCACCCCGAAGGGGACTCAGGGCAGATCACATTGCACACATAAAGGCAAACATTCAATGCCATAACATAGAACCGAGGCAAAGACAGACACAGGCTCCGAGCTGGCCTCGAACTCATGACCTCTTGGTCAGAGTGATTTGTTGCAGCTGGCTGCTAACTAGCCTGCACCACAGCCCGGCCCAATGCACAGGTATGCATGAGAAGTACTACAGTTGATAATGAAAGGCATGGCAGGGGATTAGACCACACAGCCCAACTCTGCGATTCTACGATTCTGCATGCAAGGCAGCTGCTATGGAAAGATGCATATTGCATGCACTTGAAGGTGTGAAATGATGAAACGTGAAGGTGAGCGCGATGCACCAGGCACTCAAGTCTCCCTGCAAAAGGAGACTGTTGCTTTGTTTCATTTTCTTGCCTCGGTCGCCTGCCGTGGGTTGCTCCTTGGGCAACCCCCCCCCCACCCCCCCTCCGCCCCCACCCCCCGCCCCCAATTGCCTTGCTTGAAGCAGCGAGGATGACGACGGGCAGAGCCTGAATTCACAGCCTGCCCTTTGGGATTTATCCTTTCCACTTCACTATGTAGACGCGGAGAGTGGGCGGATGTGTGCGAACGTGTGCCTTTGTGCATTGCTCACAAGTCTCCCTCCCTTTTGCTCCCCTTGAGCCAGAAAGGACTCAGAGAGAGGAAGGGTTACATAGGGGTTCGGGGCAGGCTCTCAATAATAGAGGGGGTGTGATAGTAGCAGGGAAGGGGAAAGCCATGCGGGTGGTGCGCACATGTCTCCTGCTTTCTTTCGTCTCCAAGTTCCCTCTGGTTTTGTCCGGCTGCAAGATCCTAACCGGAGCCAATTCCGGCTCACTTAGTGGGGGCTGCCGCAGCCGGAGCAATATGGCCGCCGCCGTCATGCCTGAGGGACCACTGGAGTGGTCTCCATGGCAACGGGAGGAGAGAGCAGCATCCTAATGTGCTCAGACTCCTTTTCCTTCTCCGCTCGGCTCAGGCGCTTGACAGGCCTTGGAAGACGGGAGGCGAGGACCGGGACCCTCAAATCTGCATCCTCCTCCCCTCCAACCCACATCTAGAGTATAGACGCAGGCATGGGCAAACTTCAGTCCTCCAGGTGTTTTGGACTTCAACTCCCACAATTAATAATAATAATAATAATAATAATAATAATAATAATAATAGAAGGCCTGATCCTTGCAGCCCAGGAGCAAGCCATCAGAACAAAGGCAATGAAGACCCTAACCAGTACAAGAAAACCGCACTGCAAACTAGAGCTGACAGCTGGCACAACAAAACATTGCATGGAAAGTTCCTTGACAAAATTGAAGGAAAAGCTGACAAGGAGAAGACCTGGCTCTGGCTCACGAATGGGACCCTGAAGAAGGAGACAGAAGGCCTGATCCTTGCAGCCCGGGAGCAAGCCATCAGAACAAAGGCAATGAAGACCAAGATCGAAAAATCAGCTGATGACCCAAAATGCAGACTCTGCAAGGAAACCGACGAAACCATGGATCATATCCTCAGCTGCTGGAAGAAAATCGCACAGACAGACTACAAACAGAGGCACAACTCTGTGGCCCAAATGATTCATTGGAACTTAGGCCTCAAGTACCACCTCCCAGCAGCAAAGAACTGGTGGGATCACAAACTTGCAAAAGTATTGGAAAATGAGCATGCAAACATACTGTGGGACTTCCGAATCCAGACTGACAAAGTTCTGGAACACAACATACCAGGCATCACAATTGTGGAAAAGAAAAAGGTTTGGATCATTGATGTTGCCATCCCAGGTGACAGTCGCATAGATGAAAAACAACAGGAAAAACTCAGGACCTCAAGATTGAACTTCAAAGACTCTGGCAGAAACCAGTGCAGGTGGTCCCGGTGGTGATTGGCGCATTGGGTGCCATGCCAAAAGATCTCAGCCGGCATACACAAGGAAACTATTCCTGGCCTCGATGTGCCTGAAAGGACTAAGAGAGAGGACGAATGGACTGGGAGGGTTATTCCTATCATCCAGCATGCCAATGCCTTAAATCAAGAAACAGCTTTTTAAGATCTACAGAGATACTCTCTATTGCAAAGTCATTTCTTCATAATATCACCTGCTTGTAGCTTAGTCATGACTTTGTACCTTCTGTCCTCCTTCCTTCCTTATTTATTTATTTATTTATTTATTTATTTACAGCATTTATATTCCGCCCTTCTCACCCCGAAGGGGACTCAGGGCAGATCACATTACACATATAGGCAAACATTCAATGCCTTTTTAACATAGAACAAAGACAAGACAAACATAGGCTCCGAGCGGCTTCGAACTCATGACCTCCTGGTCAGAGTGATTCATTGCAGTTAATTGCAGCTGGCTTGCTCTCCCGCCTGCGCCACAGCCCAGGCCCTTTACTTCCTTGATTTAGCTATGCTGATAATCGTGCCATTACCGATCAGGCAGGGAGCTTTGAAATGGTTGAACAGAAGCTCTCTGAAGCTCTAGGTGATCTTACTGCCTATTATAGGGAAAACCAGCTGATTCCAAATCCATCTAAAATGCAGACATGTGCTTTTCACTTTAAGAACAGACAAGCATCTTGAGCTCTGAGGATTACCTGGGAAGGAATCCCCCTGGAGCTAGTTTATTGTTTTTCTTTGAAATACGGTAACTATTTAAAAACATTTAACCTACTGACGCCTCAATTAATGTAATTTTATTGGTATCTATTTTTATTTCTGAAATTTACCACTCTCGGCTTATACTTGAGTCAATGTCTTCCCAGGTTTTTTTGTGGTAAAATTAGGTGCTTATATTCGTGTCGGCTTATACTTGAGTATATCGGTAATCAATGTGTTACAAACACACATACACTCACAGAAAGCAAAACTCTTATATTCAAGGTTTGTGAATTTCTTTGCTTTCCTATATAAGGAAGATTTTGGCTTAGAGACATGTATTTTGAAGCATTTAGTATATTCTGAATCTCTATAATCCTTGTCTGTATATTGTATGTTCTATGACTATAGCATTTATAGGAAATACTGTCTTATAGTTTATATTATTATATTATATATCTGGTTATAGTGGCCTCTTGCCTTAGGAGAAGAGAGAAACCAGGACATTTTAAAAAGGTTTTTTTTAAATCGTGTCAGAAGCAACTTGGGAACATACTGCAAGTTGCTTCTGGTATAGGAGAATTGACTGTCTACAGAGACGTTGCCCAGGAGATGCCCAGGTGTGTTATCCTCCTGCTGTGTTCCATTCAGTGCCGTTTGTCTTTATTTGCTTTGAATTACTGAGTTTCAATATTAACATCATCAATACAAAGTAAAGTAGAGTTTTGCTTATCCAACCTTTGCTCATCCAACCTACTGACGCCTCAATTAATGTAATTTTATTGGTATCTATTTTTATTTCTGAAATTTACCACTCTCGGCTTATACTTGAGTCAATGTTTTCCCAGTTGTTTGTGGTAAAATTAGATGACTTGGCTTATATTCGGGTTGGCTTATACTCGAGTATATACGGTATGGTACATCTCAACCACCCCAATTTCTTTTTTTACGGATTAATTTTGTCTCTTCCTTCTTTCCACCCATTTGACTTATACTTGAGTATATACAGTACTCCAGATTCATTAACCCCAGAAAACGTCCTCATTCCATGCCACAGAGTATTAACATAAATTAGTATCCTAAATGAGAGCCAGTGTGGATGAGGAGGAAACTATTGCCTACCTAGGACATGGAGGGAGAGAGTATTGGGGGAAATTCTGTATTTTTGGGACACCTGGATTTAGGAAGAAAGTGGGTTTCAATCCACTGCAACAACAGTGTATACTTGTCATAAGCCGTGGCTACATGATCCATCCATCATCAAATAAATCTGCTTTTATCAAATGGCTTTGCCTTAATTTCATCAGTCTGTAATCTGGTTTGGTGGAGTGGTTGTGATCAAAGCAGCTCCGATCAATTCATAACAAAGGGGACGGAGCAGGATCCTCTGATGAAAGGCTATGACATCCACAGCTCTTTAATTAAGAATAAAAGTTTGATGGGGAAGCACTGAGAGCTATGTGCAGTTCTACATGCAGTAGGCTGAGGCTTAATTCAGACAAGATGGGAAAAAACAGCCTATGAAATAATTCACCATGATTTACAGGAGTTGTAGGGACTGGGATGTATAGTTCATCTGCAATCAATGAGCACTCTAAACTCTGCCAATGATGGAACTGGAACTAACTTGTCACATAGAAGCTCCCATGACCAAGAAAAAATACTGGAGGTCTTTGGGGAAAATTCACCTTGATTTGGGGGAGTTGTAGTTCACCTCCATCCAGAGAGCACTGTGAACCCCAACACCGATGGATCTGGACCAAATTTGGCACACAGACCTATATCCCAAAATTGGATTACTGGAGTGTTTGGGTTAGGGTTAGGAAACTGACCTTCCTTTCTGGGAGTTGTAGTTCACCCACAACCAGAGAAACTGTGACCTCCACCGATGATGGACCTGAACCAAACTTGGCACGCAGAATCATAATAACTAACTTGACCTACTGGAGGGGTTTGAGGGGTCCGAAAACATAGTGGGAGTTGTAGTTTACCCTACAGCAAGAGAGCACTTAACCTTACCAATGATGCATACAAAGCAAATTTGCCCAACATAACAAGCTTTAAGTACTGATGAAGTTTTTTGGGATTAACCTGGCATTATGTGAGTTGTAGTTCATCCACAACCTGATGGAGTTTTTCGGGTTATGCCGTTAGGACTGGCACCACATGTATCTGCACATGAAAGCAATCCCATCCACAGTATCTGGGCTTCATTTATTTATTTACTACATTTATATCCCGCCCTTCTCGCCCCAAAGGGGACTCAGAGTGGCTTACAAATAATATTTATCTACAGTGTATTATATTATATTAGCACAGCACTACACTAGCACAATATACCAGCATATTGCAGCACACCACTATACTGTACTATTACCGGTAATATTACGTGAAATAAATAATATATAATTAATATTATTATATTGTATTATTATTAGTATTAAATTGCATTGCATTATAATATTATCATCATGTAATATTAATAATAATATTATGATGTGATACAATGTAATAATGCAGTAGAGTCTCACTAATGTAATATTAATAATAATATTATGATGTGATACAATGTAATAATACAGTAGAGTCTCACTAATCCAAGCCTCACTTATCCAAGCCTCTGGATAATCCAAGCCATTTTAGTAGTCAATGTTTTCAATATATCGTGATATTTTGGTGCTAAATTCGTAAATACAGTAATTACAACAGAACATTACTGCGTATTGAACTACATTTTGTCAAATTTGTTGTATAACATGAAGTTTTGGTGCTTAATTTGTAAAATCATAACCTAATTTGATGTTTAATAGGCTTTTCCTTAATCCCTCCTTATTATCCAAGATATTCGCTTATCCAAGCTTCTGCCGGCCCATTTAGCTTGGATAAGTGAGACTCTACTGTATTCAAAAAATTTTAATCTACTGATTAATTTAATTTTATTGGTATCGATTTTTATTTCTGAAATTTACCACTCTCGGCTTATACTTGAGTCAATGTTTTCCCAGTTGTTTGTGGTAAAATTAGGTGCCTCGGCTTACATTTGGGTTGGCTTATATTCGAGTATCTACTGTATATATTATCGTAACACAACCACACAATACAGAGCAGGGAGCTTATATAAACATATATCTCAAATTGAAGGAAATCTAAATCCTTGCTTAAACTACAAAAGGCTGGTCTAAATGAGTCCCTCAATGTATATTTGGTATAAAAAAACTCCACTGTGGCAAAATGAGGCACATTATGATAAAACACATATTGTGCAATTTAAAATCGTTTTCTTTTCTTTCTTCCTCTCTAATAAGAGTTGGGGGACCGATCCATCTCTGGGCGGGGGAGGCTTAACCTTCCATTGCACCCCTGACTGGTTTTTGTTTCAAAATTCCCTCTCTGCGTAGGAGCTCCAAAGGCAGAAACGGGGTTTTCTTTGCCTTAACCGGCACAGGGGGGCCAATTTTGCAACAAAAAACCAGCTGCAGAGGAACAAGGTTTAAGCCTCTTTCGCCCATGCCAGTCTTGACACAAGCTTACTTGAAGCTTTTTAAAAAGGATTTTAAACCACACAGGACTGCACGGAGCTTAGATCTTACTCTGGGAGTGACTTTCGTGGCTTCTGAATGTTTTCTTTGAAACACAGGAGCCCCATGGACCCTCCTTTGACCCCAAAGAGTCCACCCCAGGAATCCACATATTGCATTGCCAATGCTTTCAAGCTCTCCTTCTTCATTTGGAGTGAAGAACCCTTATAATAAACCCAGATTAAAAGTCCTTTTGTAGACAATTATCACTCAGAACAGAAAGGTCACACTTTGATGTCATGGCTGGGATATTTGGCTAGGGTCACAAAAAATGGGGTTTAGTTCTGAAACTCAATGGATGATATGATAATATAATAATACCATATATTCTCGAGTATAAGCCAACCCAAATATAAGCCGAGGCACCTAATTTTATCACAAAAAAACTGGGAAAACATTGACTCCAGTATAAGCCGAGGGTGGTAAATTTCAGAAATAAAAATACATTCCAATTACCATATATACTCGAGTATAAGCCGACCGGAATATAAGCCAAGGCACCTAATTTTATCACAAAAAAACAGGGAAAACATTGACTCCAGTATAAGCCGAGGGTGGTAAATTTCAAAAATAAAAATAGATACCAATAAAATTACATTAATTGAGGCATCAGTAGGTTAAATGTTTTTGTAATTGGGATACATTTGCAAATTCCAGTCAATTACCAGTGGTTTGAACAGAGAAAATGGCTTTTCAGCCCATTATATATATTAATAGGCTGGCTTTCATGATAGTTGTGCGTATGACAAACAAACAAACAAAAGCCTTCAAGAAAAGGCTCTGCTTCCAACAGCACCAAACTTTCCTGAAAGCAGAACGTATTAGTTTCACACTTCAGAGCCAATTAACAGCCAAGCAGACCCGTGTTTTCGCTTAACGGTGCCAGCATGTTTATGCTAAGTGCCTAATGTTACAATCCCGTTTTTTCCGTATCCCATTTCGCCCCCTCCCCAGCTCCTCAAATCAATGAATACGGTACTCCATCATTTCATCTGAAGAAGTGGATTGCAAGCCACAAAAGTTGATACTAAAACAGGAGGGTTGAATGAAAAGTAATGCCTCCACCTTTGTAACTCCTCAACAGATGGCAGTCCTGGTCTGTGGCAGGTAATGGCTTGTTCAGGAGACTCTCATCTACAGTTAGCTCCATTTGGCGGGAAGCCTTAGCATTGAACGGTTGTGTTGTTAAAGTGTGAAGTATGGAACCCTGTGCAGACGGAGAAGCCTTAGCATTGAAAGGTTGTGTTGTTAAAGTGTGAAGTATGCTTGGCTATCGGAAGATCTGTGCACAGTTGGTCCTGTGAGACGCTGGTTGTGGAAACCGAGTGTCGACTTCTTCCCGTGACGGCTTCAGAAAACTTGTTCATCGTTGGCAGAAATGTATCCAATTATCTGGTCATTATGTGGAAAAGTGAATAGTGGTAAAGAGCACATTCTTAGGATTATTTCTGCATTTGATTTATTAAAATATTCCCATCCAAACAGAAGTAACGAAGGTGGAGGCATTGCTTTTAATTCAACCCTCGTAGATTTGGTCTTAAAGGTTCTACAGAACGGCTTTTTTTCCTTTACTTCCCATACTGAAACAAACCAGCATGGCTAACCCTTAACAGATTGCTTGTGTGTATATTGTGTGGGTATACCTTTCCTCCTCTGCAATGCATCCATTCCTGGAGCCAGAATTGACATCTGGACGCGCACGGCTTTGTTTGGCATGCACACATCACACCCTCGCCCACAATTACTTCCCACGCTGTCTTTGTTTTCCGACCGGGGTCTGCAGCCCCCTTTCATTCAGAGGGGAGCAAAGAAATTGGGCAACTGGTTTTCCTCGCACACCTCATTCTCTCTCCCCCTCTCCTGCCACCCCTTCCAGCTTCACTTTCCCCTTTGTTTTTGTTCCAGGAAGTCACGACATCAAGAGCAAGTCAAAGTCAAAGCCACAGCGCAAGGCACAGAATCTTATCTCGCCGGCACAGATACTGCCTGTTGTGTTCCCCTACCAATACCACTTGCTACGCAGGAGAGCTGGAAGGCACAGGACCAGTGAGCAAAGTGTGAGCATACACACATACACACACACACACACACACACAGAAGGCAGACTCATTGGTAATAGTGTGCGCACACAACCAATACAGCATTCCTAATTGGCGCATGGTGTAAAGTGGCAACTCATTGCCAAAGGAGGTATTCTCCAGGGAGCATCCCAAAACAATATTGGAACTACAGTAGAGTCTCACTTATCCAAGCTAAACGGGCCGGCAGAAGCTTGGATAACCGAATATCTTGGATAATATGTAGGGATTAAGGAAAAGCCTATTAAACATCAAATTAGGTTATGATTTTACAAATTAAGCACCAAAACATCAGGTTATATAACAAATTTGAGAGAAAAAGTAGTTCAATACGCAGTCATGTTATGTTGTAATTACTGTATTTACGAATTTAGCACCAAAATATCATGATATATTGAAAACATTGACTACAAAAATGGCTTGGATAATCCAGAAGCTTGGATAAGCGAGGCTTGGATAAGTGAGACTCTACTGTATTTTGGCAGTCTTTAATTTCCTATGGCAACTGGTGGCTCCTGCGTCTGAGGAAGTGTAGAATCTGCTCTGGTTTTCAGTCTGAATGTTAATGCAGCTACGTATATCCAAGGTGCTTCACAAAATAGTATCTGCATTTTGAACGAATCATTGAAGTTGGACTAGAGCTCCATTTCACTAGTATGGAAGCTGCCAGATGTCACTGATAAGTTTCTAAAGCAAAAACAAGAGGAGTTCATGTAAAACTTCTCTATTGCGAAGTCATTTCCTCATAATAGCCCTTACGTGTAGCTTAGTCATGACTTCGTACCTTCTGTCCTCCTTTCTTCCTTTTTTACTTCCTTGAGTTAAATTATGTTGACGATCGTGCCATCGCCGCTCAGGCAGGGAGCTTTGAAATGGTTGAACAGAAGTTCTCTGAAGCTCTAGGTGATCTTACTGCCTATTACAGAGAAAGCCAGCTGATTCCTAATCCATCACTATGCTGACGATTGTGTCATCACTGCTCAAGCAGGAAGATTTGAAAGGGTTGAACAGAAGCTCTCTGAAGCTTTAGGTGCTCTTACTGCCTATTACAGGGAAAACTAGCTGATTCCTAATCCATCACTGCTCAGAGAGCTTTGAAATGGTTGGACAGAAACTCTCTGAAGCTCTAGGTGATCTTACTGCCTATTACAGGGAAAACTAGCTGATTCCTAATCCATCACTATACTGACAATCGTGCCATCACTGCTCAGGGAGCTTTGAAATGGTTGAACAGAAGCTCTCTGAAGCTTTAGGTGCTCTTATTGCCTATTACAGGGAAAACCAGCTGATTCCTAATCCATGCACACATGTGCTTTTCACCTTAAGAATAGACAAGCATCTCGAGCACCAAGGATCACCTTGGAAGGAATCCCAATGTATTAAGGGAAGCAAGAAGGAAAAAGTTACAAAAATGGTACAGAACTCCTTCACAACTTTCACGTTTTTTACCAGGGATGAAGGATAAGTGTTGGCACGGTCGTGAACAAAGAGGGGTGTTTATATCATATGATATGGGAGTGCGATCAAGTGCAAGAATATTGGAGAATGGTTGAAGGAGAAATCAATAGAATGCTAAATCTACAAATAGTAATACAGTAGTCTCATTTATCCAACATAAACGGGCCGGCAGAACATTGGATAAGTGAATATGTTGGATAATAAGGAGGGATTAAGGAAAAGCCTATTAAATATCAAATTAGGTCATGATTTTACAAATTAAGCACCAAAACATCATGTTACACAACAAGTTTGACAGAAAAGTAGTTCAATACGCAGTAATGCTATGTAGTAATTACTGTATTCACGAATTTAGCACCAAAATATCACGATGTATTGAAAACATTGACTACAAAAATGTGTTGGATAATCCAGAACGTTGGATAAGTGAGTGATTTTCCATGGCCAAGTAGAGATCCGAACCTTGCTCTCCAAATCCTAATGTGGTGACTCTTTATTCTCCCAGCAAACCTACTGGGTTTGTTAGCCGGGGAAGGTGTGACTCTCCCACGGTTCCCTAAATATTATTTGGGAACCAGCCCACAGATATGCCAAATCCCTGCCTGAACTCTAGCAACTACATACTGTCTCTTGGTACGGAAATATATGTGGTTTCTTTCGTTCTTGACAAGTGTTCTCACCCATGTGTTTATTCAGACTCTGATTGCAGCTATTATCAACAAAAAAGCAAATATTGATACAATGTTCTGATATGACAAAGCAGCACAGCAATGTTTGAAAAATGGGAATAAACAACTAGTAAAATGTTGTAAGCTTTCATGGCCGGGATCACTGGGTTGCTGTGAATTTTCCGGGCTGCGTGGCCATGTTTCAGAAGCATTCTCTCCTGACGAAAATGCCTACATCTATGGCATCATCAGAGGTCATGAGGTCTGTTGTGGGGTTTATAACAGGGCACTTGATGAACCAACCTGGACACACCATATTATTTGAGAACACAGAAATGATGGACCACTCTAACAACCAGAAGCATTCTCTCCTGACGTTTCACCCACGTCTATGGCAGGCATCCTCGGAGGTTGTGAGGTCTGTTGGAAACTAGGCAAGTGGGGTTTATAGCATCACATTTGATGAAACAACCTGGACACAGCATATTATTTGAGAACACATAAATGGTGGACCACTGTAACAACCAGAAGCATTCTCTCCTGACGTTTCGCCTACATCTATGGCATCATCAGAGGTTGTGAGGTCTGTTGTGGGGTTTATAGCAGGGCACTTGATGAACTAACCTGGACACATCATATTATTTGAGAACACAGAAATGATGGACCACTCACAACCAGAAGCATTCTCTCCTGATGTTTCGCCCACATCTATGACAGGCATCCTCAGAGGTCATGAGGTCTGTTGGAAACTAGGCAAGTGGGGTTTATAGCATCACACTTGATGAAACAACCTGGACACAGCATATTATTTGAGAACACAGAAATGATGGACTACTCGAACAACCACCATGTCAGACTACACAGAGAAGCCACTGAAACCTACAAGCAGGTGGACAATTTCAACGGAAAGGAGGAAACCATGAAAATGAACAAAATCTGGCTACAGAAAGCACGCTGAAAAAGGATCCGGCTATCCTTAATACATTGGCAGCTGAGGGGGGTTTGATATTTAGCTTGTCAGCCGCTTTAAAAATAGAAAGATAGACACTTAGCACATGCCCATTATTATCCTCTGCTGTTATTACTGCACATATTTTGGAGCTGAGCCATGGTACCAAGACCTGGATGAGATCCAGCTGGAAAGGGAGGAAAAGCAATAGAGCTTGCACCAAACTTATTTTTGCTGTCATATTCATACTAGAAAAAGGGAGCTCATTTGCTCCAATATTAACTATGCAGTGTAACCATCCCCGGCTTTTATCTAAAGTTACAGGAACTGACCTATAGTTTTCCAAAATAGGCTCTAATTTAATGTTTAATAGGCTTTTCTTTAATCTCTCCTTATTATGCAACATATCTGCTTATCCAACGTTCTGCCGGACCATTTACATTGGATAACCGAGACTACTGTACTACTTTGGTTCATACAAAGTGCTTATATTGTCTATATAAAGGCTATATGATATATGCAGAGGCAAAGCTATATAGGCAATAGTCTACTATTTTCTGGCTTATGGTCCCTACACCAGCTTGGTTGTAGCTGGGGCTAACAGCGGGTGCTCATTCCTCCAAGGTCATGTGGCCACTGGCATGACTGCATGGAGCGCCGTTACCTTCCCGCCGGAGCGGTACCTATTGATCTACTCACATTGGCATGTTTTCGAACTGCTAGGTTGGCAGAAGCTGGGGCTAACAGCGGGAGCTCATTCCTCCAATGTCATGTGGCCACTGGCATGACTGCATGGAGTGCCGCTACCTTCCCGCCGGAGCAGTACCTATTGATCTACTCACATTTGCATGTTTTCGAATTTCTAGGTTGGCAGAAGCTGGGGCTAACAGCAGGTGCTCATTCCTCTCCCTGGATTTGAACCTGCGACCTTTTGGTCCACAAGTTCAGCCGCTCAGCGCTTTAACACGCTGTGCCACCGCCCGCCACTCTGAAAATCCCTAGAGGAGACATATTTTGTCAGATGCAGGTAGATGAAACTGTGGGCACAAGGGTCGTACTGTAGTTGCTTTTTGTTATATGTTTGACTCAGTTTTTATTCCATGTAAATGTTACTCAATAAAAATGATTTTTTTTTAGAAGCAATAAGGAACCAAAGCTCTGTAGCAAGGATGAAAGGGGCATTGATTTCAGATGAGAGGTAACTGCGAAGGCGGAGGGGCACCATCAAAGTTAACCCAGCGTGTGCTGAGAATGCAGATTCGCAGAGAGGGAAATCTGTGACATCAGCAGCTCGGCCTGGCCTCTCCTTTAAAAATTGCTCTGCCTGTTTGAACAAGAGAGCCGGCCGATTTCTTGGCGAGAGGAGTCAAGATGCCACCAAAAAGACAAGGAAGAAAGGAATGTGTGGAAGATAAGAGCAGGTGATGGAGTGCACGGCGCCGGCGCCGGCGGGGGTTTAATCTCAGGTCTCCTTCTCCAGGCGACGCAGAGGGTAATTTTTCTTGGAGATGAATGCTGTGCTCTGGCAGCCACCGTCTCCACGTGGCACAGAATCAACAGGAGGAACAGCAGAAAAGGCCATGATAAGCCCGACCTCTGGATCAAGGGGTTGGACAGACAACTGAATTAACCACTGGGTTCATTGCAGTGGTTGGAATGCCTATTTAAAACTGCTATGTGCCTGTAATGCAGCTAAATGTATAGAAAGTTGACCTGAAAGGAATAATAATAATCTATCTATATAAAAGAGTGATGGCATCAGGGCAACCCGCAAAACAACAAAACTACAGGCCCCCCAACCTCGAAATTTGACAACACAACCCATCATTAATGGCTCTAGGTTGATACAACAAAAAGAAAAGAAAAATAAAGTCCTAATTACACGGAGAGAAATAATAGTTTTTATCCAATTGCTGCCAGTTTGAAGGCTAAGCTCTACCCACTTGGTCTCCTAGCAACCTACTCAGCCCAGGGGACAGGCACAGTTAGGCCTCACTTAGGCCTCTTCCACAGATTATCAGATTTTAACTGGATTATATGGCAGTGTAGACTCAAGGCCCTTCCACACAGCTATATAACCCATTTATAATCTTATATTATTTATTTATTATTTATTTATTTACAGTATTTATATTCCACCCTTCTCACCCCGAAGGGGACTCAGGGCGGATTACAATGAACACATATATGGTAAACATTCAATGCCAACAGACAAACAACATATATAGACAGACTCAGAGGCATTTTTAACATTTTTTTCCAGCTTCACGATTCCGGCCACAGGGGGAGCTGTTGCTTCACTGTCCACTAGTGGCTGTACTTCCTCATTCCTTTCCTCGTGTTTTGCTGGCAGTTTTTTATGATGTTGTAAATTAGTTAAATTAGCCTCCCGCATAAAGCGTACCTAAATTTCCCTAATTGACAGATGCAACTGTCTTTCGGGGCTGCATAGGTCAACAGCAAGGGTTATTATCTGCTTTGCACTGGATTATCTTGACTCCACACTGCCATATAATCCACTTCAGTGTGCATACTAAACATAAAGACAACCACACAACAGACATTCAATACCACCACTACCTCAACAATTTCTCACCAACACCACCAGACAACACCACAGCAACGCGTGGCCGGGCACAGCTAGTGATTCTATATAAAAATGTCATGTACATTTGTAGGACTGAGTAAACAACAAAACCACTGAACCAAATCACACCAAATTTGGCCACAAAAGACAGCCAACCAATCTATGTCTTTCAAACAAACAAAAAAACCCTGGAAAATAAAGTCCAAATTAGAGAAAGAGGAAGAGCTATTTTCAACCCTGGTTGCTGATCAGAAGGGTAGGCCCCGCCCCCTTTAGGCCCTGCCCACTTCATCTCCTAGCAACCCCCTCGGTCACAATGGCACCAGGGTACAGCCAGAGTTCAGGCTTTTTAGGCTGCAAGGCTATTCATTACTATTCCACTCGGCCAACAAAGCATTCCCATAAGCCACAGCAATGCGTGGCCGGGCACAGTTAATAATAATAATAATAATAATAATAATAATAATAATAATAATAATAATAATAGATCTGTCAACTGCAAAAGGCCACCCTACTGGGATCTGCGCGCATCATCCAAAAATACATCACACAGTCCTAGACACTTGGGAAGTGTTCGACTTGTGATTTTGTGAAACGAAATACAGCATATCTATCTTGTTTGCTGTGTCATACAATAATAATAATAATAATAATAATAATAATAATAATAATAATAATAATAATAATAAAAAACAAGAAAAACTCAGCCGCTATCAGGACCTCAAAATTGAACTGCAAAGATTGAACTGCGGGCCCGGGCTGTGGCGCAGGCAGGAGAGCAAGCCAGCTGCAACCAGCTGCAATGAATCACTCTGACCAGGAGGTCATGAGTTCGAGGCCCGCTCGGAGCCTATGTTTGTCTTGTCTTTGTTCTATGTTAAAGGCATTGAATGTTTGCCTATATGTGTAATGTGGTCTGCCCTGAGTCCCCTTCGGAGTGAGAAGGGCAGAATATAAATGCTGTAAATAAATAAATAATAAATAAAGACTTTGGTAGAAACCAGTACAGGTGGTCCTGGTGGTGATGGGCACATTGGGTGCCGTGTCAAAAGATCTCAGCCAGCATTTGGAAACAATAGACATTGACAAAATTACAATCTGCCAACTGCAAAAGGCCACCCGACTGAAATCTGCGCGCATCATCCGAAAATACATCACAGAGTCCTAAACGCTTGGGAAGTGTTCGACTTGTGATTTTGTGATACAAAATCCAGCATATCTATCTTGTTTGCTGTGTCATACAATGTCGTTGTGTCAATAATAATAATAATAATAATAATAATAATAATAATAATAGGAAGTGTCCGAGGTGTGATCCAATACAACAGCCAGCAGAGTGTCTGTTGTGGACTCATCTTGTTGGGATGCCTTAGCATTGAACGGTTGTGTTGTTAAAGTGCGCAGTATGGAACCCTGCGCAGACGGGGAAGCCTTAGCATTGAACAGTTGTGTTGTTAAAGTGTGAAGTAGGGAACCCAGCATATCTATCTTGTTTGCTGTGTCATACAATGTCGTTGTGTCATTAATAATAATAATAATAATAATAATAATAATAATAATAATAATAAAACTTTACTTCTAGACTGCCCTCTATTCCCAGAGGGACTCAGGGTGGTTAACATACATATAAACGGCAAACTTTCAATGCCACGACTACTTCACTAATATCAAAAGTATAAAATGACAATAACATACACGTTTTCATAAAAATCCCACATTAAAAAAATATATATATTTAAACAGTCAGTAAAAATATTATTGCACAGAGCGAGTGTATACCTGGACCGATTTAAGTGACCAAGTTGCTGAAAATGTTCAGTCACTTGGACCATAGCTGCTATGGAGTGGGACTGAGAGTAGGGCCTCCTCCGCTGACCGAAGTGCCCGAGATGGTCGATACAGGGAGATGCGATTTGACAAATAGCCTGGACCTGAGCTGTTTAGGGCTTTATAGGTAACAACCAGCTCTTTGTATTTAGCTCAGAAACAGACCGGCAGCCAGTGGAGCTGCTGCAGCATGGGAGTGGTTCTCTCCCTGTTAGTACCTGGCTGCCGATCGCTGAACTAGCTGTAGTTTCCAAACTATCTTCAAAGGAATCGTTTTAAAAATAAAATGATGTGGGTGGGGGAAAGGAATCGAATGAAGGCGGGGAGAGAGAGAGAGAGAGAAGCTTCAGGAGGCTTTTCCTTTGAATGATCTTGAACCTTGCAACCATCCTGACGGTAACTCTTCTTTCCTCCTGGCACGGCTGGCTGAGCGTATGTCAGGCGTAATTGCCAGCTGCACTCGTTGGGGGGTAATTTAGCTCAAGCAGCAACTGCATCTTTACACCGTGGGGTTGTATTGTGATGCAGGCTTTTGTTTCTGATTTCTCCAGCAGTTTGCTGCCAGGAAAAGAGGTGGGCAGCAGCAGAGATGGAAGAGAGAAGTGTCTGCTTTGGTTCATAGTGGATTCCTCTTCTCTGAAAGCCCGAATGCTGCTTTGGAAATCTTCAAACATGTGTGCATACTGTTAATGTGGGATTTGTGTTTATAGTGTTTAAATGCAATTTGTGCCATGCTTGTATTGCAACTGATTGCATCATCCAGAATGTACCATAGTGTGGAAAGAGTTAATTGCCAAGAAGCTATGATGAACTTGATGTGTGGCTGGAACTAGGGAGTATCCAGACACAAGTGTTTGTGCATAACGATTGCATCAGTTCAGTTCAATTCAGTTGAGTTCTGTCTGCCTAGAGTTCGAGTCAAGTTCTGTTGGAGAACAGAACAGTCCTGTGTTCATCTGTCGTCTGCAAGTCTGTTTGTGTTGAATACTGCTGCATACAGTAAAACTTTGTAAATAGTTTTACCAATGTCTCTGAGTGTCTCTTTGTTCTGCGTTCCACTGCTTCCATCCAACTACTGCTGCGCTGCAAATACTCTGACACATACATATATACGAGATTCCACCTGAACATGAGGGAGAAATTCCTAACTGGGAGAGCTGTTCAGCAGTGGAACTCTCTGCCCCGGAGTGTGGTGGAGGCTTCTTCATTGGAGGTTTGAAACAGAGGCTTTATGGCCATCTGTTGAGGGGGATTTGAATGCGATTTTCCTGCTTCTTGGCAGAATGGGGTTGGACTTGATGGCCCATGAGGTCCCTTCCAATTCTAGGATTATAGGAATCTACTAGCTGTGCCCGGCCACGCGTTGCTGTGGCAAAGTGGTGGTGGTATTGGTTAAAATTGTTGTGTAATTTTTATTTGACGTTATTTCTATTTTTTAATTAATTTTATTGTAAGTTATCTTTTTATTTATTATATTTTATTATTTTCTTGTATTATTTTTAGTTATTTTTTGTTATTATGGTATTTTATTGTATTAATTTTTTAGTGTTTTTTATTATTTTTTATTGGGTTGCTAGGAGACCAAGTTGGAGGAGCTTAGCCTTCTAGCTGGCAGCAATTGGATAAAAGCAATTATTCCTCTCTCTCTCTAATTAGGACTTTATTTTTCTTTTCTTTTTGTTGTATCAACCTAGAGCTGTGGATGATGGGTTGTGTCGTCAAATTTCGAGGTTGGGGGGCCTGTAGTTTTGTTGTTTTGTGGGTCGCCGTGATGCCATCACTCTTTTATATATATAGATGATAAGTGATATCTATATATATATAAATGTGATGTATGTTGTAGGACTGAGTTAACAACAAAACCACTGGGCCAAATCACACCAAATTTGGCCAAAATTATTACCCTAGAACGCAAGTACCCAGACTTCCAAGCAGCAAACCTATTCCATTGTATTCCAGCACACCAAACTAGGATTCCCATAAGAAAAAAACAGCCAGGCTTTGAGGCTCCAAGGCTATTTACTGCTATTCCATCTAGCCAACAAAGGATTCCCATAAGCCACAGCAACGCGTGGCCAGGCACAGTTAGTATGAATCTAAAAGCTTATGACTAGCAATTGTTGACATTTCATGGTAATTCTTAGCGCTGTTGGAGAACAGTAGGCAATTGTCAGAAATGTCTGCCATAGCAGAGAAAATTTGAAAACTATGGTATCACTGATATAAAGCACCAAATTTTGACATCATTTTCATCATTTACCAAAGTATCCAACATCTCACAGCCTGAGTGAGAATGTTGTTGTTAACCTTATTTACAAACCACCTTTCCTCCGAAACCAGTCAACAAAATAGTTGAAAACAATCCAGTCATTTCTAACATTTACTAGTACATCATAATCATCATCATCATTATTATTATTACCGTATATACTCGAGTATAATCTGAGTTTTTCGGCCCTTTTTTAGGACTGAAAAAGCCCTCCTCGCCTTACACTCGGGTGAAGGTCCTGATTATATTCGGGTCAGCTTATACTTGAGTATATATGGTACATTGATTATTTTTCCTCTATTATTATTGATATTATTACATTTATTTTTCTACTCTATTATTATCATTTCATTTATTATTTTACTCTATTATAATTGTTACTACTACATTTATTTTATCTTATTTTTATTATTATTGACACATTTATTATTTCACTGATATTATTACAGTAGAGTCTCACTTATCCAAGCTAAACGGGCCGGCAGAAGCTTGGATAAGTGAATATCTTGGATAATAAGGAGGGATGAAGGAAAAGCCTATTAAACATCAAATTAGGTTATGATTTTACAAATTAAGCACCAAAACATTGTTATACAACAAATTTGACAGAAAAAGTAGTTCAGTACGCAGTAATGTTATGTTGTAATTACTGTATTTACGAATTTAGAACCAAAATATCATGATATATTGAAAACATTGACTACAAAAATGGCTTGGATTATCCAGAAGCTTGGATAAGCGAGGCTTGGATAAGTGAGACTCTTCTGTATTACATTTATTATTTTACTCTATTTATCATTACATTTATTATTTTACTCTATTATTATTGTTACTATTATATTTATTTTACTCTATTTTATTATTATTGATACATTTATTATTTCACTGATATTATTGTTATTATTACATTTATTATTTTATTCTATTATTACATTTATTATTTTATTCTATTATTACATTTATTATTTCACTCTATTATTATTGTTACTATTACATTTATTTTACTCTATTTTTATTATTATTGATACATTTATTATTTCACTCTGATATTATTACATTTATTATTATATTTATTATTTGACTGTATTTATTATTATTCTTACATTTATTATTTTACTCTATTATTATTAAAAGGCTAGGTAAGCACATGTACATTGAAGAAGATGAGAATGATGACTTGATCAGAGTTGGACAGTCTTATCTTAAATTACAGTTTTATGTAAATATTCAAAAACGTTTAGCCTACTGATGCCTCAATTAATTTAATTTTATTGGTATCGATTTTTATTTCTGAAATTTACCACTCTCTGCTTATACTTGAGTCAATGTTTTCCCAGTTGTTTGTGGTAAAATTAGATGACTTGGCTTATATTCGGGTCGGCTTATACTCGAGTATATACGGTATGGTACATCTCAACCACCCCAATTTCTTTTTTTACGGATTAATTTTGTCTCTTCCTTCTTTCCACCCATTTATCAGTAGATGTCAGCATTTAACAGGGCAGGCTGGGAACTGTCCTGCATTGTTTAAAACATTAATTGCTGTTCAGACATTTTCCAGCATGTGTTTGTTGTTGACTTTTCCAAAGTCATGGCAGATATACTAACAAATGTACTTATTCCAACAAATCAATGCCAGCAGCTGCGGAGAGGACAAGGCAGGAATAATTAAAGAGATGAGCAGTAGGCGGCAGTCCTTACTTGTGAGGAGGCCTGTTCCTGCGCTTATTGTTTTAATGCTGCTTTTAATTTGCTTGCTGGTAAGAGTTTTAATGGTTTTGGAGGGTAATTATTGTTTTATGTTTGCTAACTGACAACATAAGCGTGCTGAAAATCCTTTTGATGAAGAGCAGAATAAATGCATCAAATAAATAAACTGAAATTACTCCTCTGCAGAGGTTTGAAATACTGCACTGGGTACCATAGCTTGGAAAAGCTACCGTATATACTCGAGTATAAGCCAACCCACCGTTAGCCCCAGCTTCTACCAACCTAGCAGTTCGAAAACATGCAAATATGCAATATATACCGTATATACTCGAGTATAAGCCTACTTTTTCAGCCCTTTTTTTAAGACTGAAAAAGCCCATCGGCTTATACTCGGGTAAGGGTCCTGGTTGGCTTATATTTGGGTCAGCTTATACTCGAGAATATATGGTACATTTATTATTTTTCTGTATTATTATTGGTATACATTTATTAATCTTCTCTATTATTGTGGCTACTATTACATTTATTTTACTCTATTATTATTATTATTATTATTATTATTATTATTATTACATTTATTATTTCACTCTGATATTATTATTATTATTATTATTATTATTATTATTTTATTTTATTATGACACAGCAAACAAGATAGATATGCTGGATTTCGTATCACAAAATCACAAGTCGAACACTTCCCAAGTGTCTAAGGCTGTGTGATATTATTATTATTATTATTATTATTATTATTATTATTATTATTATTATTATTTTATTGTATGACACAGCAAACAAGAAAGATATGCTGGATTTTGTATCACAAAATCACAAGTCGAACACTTCCCAAGTGTCTAGGGCTGTGTGATTTATTATTATTATTATTATTATTATTATTATTATTATTATTATTATTTTATTGTATGACACAGCAAACAAGAAAGATATGCTGGATTTCGTATCACAAAATCACAAGTCAAACACTTCCCAAGTGTCTAGGACTGTGTGATGTATTTTCAGATGATGCGTGCAGATCCCAGTAGGGTGGCTTTTTGCAGTTGGCAGATCGTAATTTTGTCAATGTCTATTGTTTCCAAATGCCGGCTGAGATCTTTTGGCATGGCACCCAATGTGCCCATCACCACAGGGACCACCTGCACTGGTTTCTGCCAGAGTCTTTTAAGTTCAATCTTGAGGTCCTGATAGCGGCTGAGTTTTTCCTGTTGTTTTTTGTCAATGCGACTGTCACCTGGGATGGCGACATCAATGATCCAAACCTTTTTCTTTTCCACAACTGTGATGTCTGGTGTGTTGTGTTCCAGAACCTTGTCAGTCTGGATTCGGAAGTCCCACAGTTATTATTGCATTTATTATTTTACTCTATTATTACACTATTCCAAGAATAGCCTGCTGTTAGCCCCAGTTTCTGCCAACCTAGCAGTTCAAAACCATGCAAATATGAGTAGATCAATAGGTACCGCTACGGCAGGAAGGTAACAACGCATCCATGCCAGTGACCACATGACTTTGGAGGTGTCTAGGGACAACGCCGGCTCTTCGGCTTAGAAATGGACATGAGCACCAACCCCCAGAGTTGGACATTACTGGACTTAACATCAAGAGAAAACCTTTACCTTTACCTAAAGCTATTTTAAAAACCCTTCTCTGAGATCTTGGGAAAGAAAGCATGGCCTTCTAGACTAGACAGTACAGGGCTGGAAGGACCAATGGTCTGACCCAATACAAACGCGGCTTCCTTTGTTTCAGTTGTGTCATACTTGTGTTGTGACAATGTTGTCACAACAAGATGGTTTTCTGCCTGCCTCCCAAGCCTTCCGTCTGCTTTCCCCTCCTTCTCTGATTAGAGGGTTTCGTTGGCAATGAGGAGGTGTCTGCATGCATAGGTTACTCAGTCTCTGTTTGTGTAGGAAACAATGAGTAATGGTATTAGTAAAGGCAGATTGCTTGCTGCAAGCATCGATCTCCATTCTTGGCTGCAGCTGCAAACTGCATTTTTCTCTCCATAGTATTTCTCAGCCATGTATTTCAAGCAGAAAGAATTCCCAGCACCCAGTTTATATCTGGACTTGAACTCTGCTTATTGGGCTGCAAAATAAGTTAATGCAATTTTCTTTTTCATTCATAGTACGGAAGGTAAAGGTTTCTCCTCTTTTGTTGAAAGTATGCAATCCGAAGGTAAAGAAGAAAACAGAGGAGAAGTACCGTATATACTCAAGTATAAGCCAACCTGAATATAAGCTGAGGCACCAAATTTTATCACAAAACTGGGAAAACCTATTGACTCGAGTATAAGTTGAGGGTGGGAAATGCAGCAGCTACTGGAAAATTTCAAAAATAAAAATAAATATAGATACAGTAGAGTCTCACTTATCCAAGCTAAACGGGCCAGCAGAAGCTTGGATAAGTGAATATCTTGGATAATAAAGAGGGATTAAGGAAAAGCGTATTAAACATCAAATTATTTTATTTATTTATTATTTATTTACAGCATTTATATTCTGCCCTTCTCACCCCAAAGGGGACTCAGGGCGGATCACATTACACATATAGGCAAACATTCAATGCCTTTTAACATAGAACAAAGACAAGACAAACATAGGCTCCGAGCGGGCCTCGGACTCATGACCTCCTGGTCAGAGTGATTCATTGCAGTGATTCATTGCAGCTGCTCTCCAGCCTGCGCCACAGCCCGAGCTGTGTTATGATTTTACAAATTAAGCACCAAAACATCATGTTTTACAACAAATTTGACAAAAAAGCAGTTCAATACACAGTAATGTTAGCTTGTAATTACTGTATTTACGAATTTAGCACCAAAATATCACGATATATTGAAAACATTGACTACAAAAATGCCTTGGATAATCCAGAAACTTGGACAAGCGAGGCTTGGATAAGTGTGACTCTACTGTACTAATAAAATTACATTATTTGAGGCATCAATAAGTTAAATGTGTTTGAATGTTTACATAAAATTGTAATTTATGATAATAATAATAATAAGAAGAAGAAGAAGAAGAAGAAGAAGAAGAAGACTTTAATAAGATAAGACTGTCTGATTACCTATATACTTGAGTATAAGCCGACCCAAACATAAGCCAGCCGGGATCCTCACTCGAGTATAAGCCGAGGGGAGCTTTCTCAGCCTTAAAAAAGGGCTGAAAAACTAGGCTTATACTCGAGTATATACAGTAGATTTAAAACAAGAACACATTGACTGAAAATGGACTATAGGACTATCAAAGTAAGAAGTCAACAAATTTTTATTTTTTTAATTTTTAATTATTTTTATTTTCTTTTATTTTTTATTTTTCTTCCTTTTCTTTTTCTTCCTTTTCTGTTTTCCTACTTTCTATATAATCAAAATGTTCCCACTCTTCCGATGTTAATTTACTTTATTTCATATGATAAAAACCTTAATAAAAATATTTTTTTTAAAAAGATTTCCCCAGTCATGTCCGACTCTTGGGGTTGGTGCTCATCTCCATTTCCAAGATGAGCGGGCCGGTGTTGTCCGTAGACACTTCCAAGGTCATGTGGCCAGCATGACTGCATGGAGCGTTGTTGCCTTCCCGCCGGAGCGGTACCTATTGATCTACTCACATTTGCATGTTTTCGAACTGCTAGTTTGGCAGAAGCTGGGGCTAACAGCAGGAGCTCACCCTGCCCCCGGATTCGAACCTGCGATCTTTCGGTCCGCAAATTCAGCAGCTCAGCACTTTAACATGCTGTGCCACTGGGGGCCTGTACAAAAAAGCATACATTTGCAAAAATAACATTGTCTTTGTGGGTGAAACTGGTTGCCTGAAAAGGTGTGTTAAGGCATAATTATGTACGTAGATGTACATTAGGAGAAATGTGCATGCTAAAATTCACAGTTCCGGTTTGAATAGTGTTTTTAAAAAAAGAAAATAAAAGAAAACAGCAACTGATGTGCAAATGGGACAAAATGATTGCGAAAAGGAGACAACACCAATTGGATACATTTTGTCTGTCACTCGCTGGAACCATGACGTTGAAATGCATATATTCTTGAAACTGACACTAAAATGTGATATACAGTATTAGGAAAATTGTTTTTGAGAAATAGTCACAGGAGGAATGTGCGCACAAATATATATGGATTTCTGAGCAAGGTTATACAAAAAAACTTTTCAAATGGAAATGGTGAATGAAGAACATCTCAAGATTTGGTAGCTCCCATGTCAGAGGAGCACTGACTGCGCTCTGGGTTTTAGTCTGATATTTAAAGGAATTATCAAAAATATTGCAAGTATCTGGTGGAATACTTTGAACGGCTCCTTTAAAGTTGAGAGTAATACCTGGAGCAGATTGAATGTCCCACTAACATGGAGGATATCACTGTATTTTAAGAAAACATAGATTTGGAAGATGTCACATACGGTAGTTCAAGGATGGAAAATGCCAAAAGATATCAACTCGGTTGACTCAAGAAGTTTCAACAACAAATGCTTCCTCCCTTCCCAGCATTGCCACAGCTTTCCTATGAATATACACCACCCCACGAAGTACATATCATCTGCTAAATGATAATAACAGAACTCTGGATCACTCTCTGACTTGAATATCAAGCAAAAGTGGGTGCTAGAAATAATATCATACGAAAGCTGACTGGCACAACCCGGAGATCACAACCGGACACAGTGAAGACTTCTTGCGCTATGCCATTCTGCTGCTGAATACGAATGCCCAGTGTTAAAATAGTGAACGTGGCTCTTAATGAGACATGCTGCATCATCACATGATGTCTATGCCCAACACCACTGGAAAAATTATACTGTTTAGCTGGTATTGCACCACCTGACATCCCTAGGGAAATAGCAGCCAATAACGAAAGGACCAAGGCATTGACATCTCTGGCCAATCCTCTATTCGGATACCAACCAGCATGCCAACGCCTTAAATCAAGAAACAGCTAAGATCTTCAGAGACACTCGCAGGAACACCTCAGCAAGTGAGAGTCCAAAAGTGGCAGGTTAAAACCTGGAACCTCAATCCATGGCTGATACAGAATGAGAGACTCCCTCCATGGCACACAAAAGACTGAGCGACTTGGAAGGCTCTGAACAGACCGTGCTCTGGCACCACGAGGTGAAGAGTCAATATTAAGAAATGGGTTTACAAAGTGGAGTTTATGACATGCGAGTGTGGAGAAGAGCAAACCTCAGACCACTGACTACAATGCAGCCTGAACCCTGCCACATGCACAGCGGAGGACCTTCTCACAGTGACGCCAGAGGCACTCCCAAGTGGCCAGCTTCTGGTCCAAGGACACGTAATATAATGCCAAGTTTTTAATGTTGTATTTTTAAATACATGATAACTGTACCCTCAATTTACTTCTGACATGATAAATAAATAATATCATACTGAGATAGATATTTCAAGTGTGGGCATACAGGGCCGGCCCTAGGTAATTTTCAAGTGTAAGCGAACAGAATTTTGGCGTCCCACCACCCCAAACCAATCACTGAAAAATAAAAGCATTGGATAAGCAAAAATGTTGGATAATAAGGAGGGATGTGCGCATGTGGGAGCACCTCAATTGCGCCCCCTAGAGGATGGTGCCACAGGCAACTGCCTAATTTGCCTCACGGTTGAACCGCCCCTGTGGGCATGCTATTTACATGAACAATTTAAAGCACAAAATTGAGCGCAAATATGCACACGCAAAACCTAAGTCTGGATATGATGATTAAATAGCCTGTAGCAGTTAAAAACTTTCTTTTGGTGCTGAAAAGATAGCCAAGGGAGACTCCTTCTCTAGGGAGAAAATGCAGTGGAGAGGGAGACTCCAAAGAGGGAAGGGAAATGAACTCCTTCTCACCATGCCTCCTCTTTTTACAAGTTGATGAATTTTTTCACAAGTCTGACATTCTGTGTAACATAGCATAACACTGCCACATAGATCACTTCTGTTCTGGCTGCCAGCCCTTTTTCAGGATCCTATATTCCATACCCTTTCACCCCATCCCATAAGTGAGCCAGCAAGTCATAGACGCTGCAGATGCAGCTTTTGTACGTTTGTGCTGCCTCTTGTTGACCTTCCATTGCAGTGGTCAAAACTGTTATTCTTTTGCATGGCCTTTGGTTTATAAAACTGCGAGCGCTGTGCTTTCGAACGGTGTAATTTATAGAGTCTATTGGCATCACTTGGGGAAGTCCTGGTGGGCGGAAAGCAATTAGCAAATACATTTCATACTTGACAGCAACAACAAGAGCAACAACAATGTCATCGCTTAGGGCCTGGAGTGCAGCGGCCATAGTGGCCCAGTGTTTCTTCCAAAGGCCTAAACTTTTGGCCAAAGGAAGGAGGCAGCCAGATAGTTGCAAACCAAAGCACCGTTGTACGAGGGTTGAATGAAAAGTAATGCCTCCACCTTCGTAACACCTCAACAGATGACAGTCCTGGTCTGCGGCAGGTACTGGCTTGTTCAGTAGACTCTCCTCTACAGTTCCATTTGGCAGGAAGCCTTAGCATTGAACAGTTGTGTTGTTAAAGTGCGAAGTATGGAACCCTGCGCAGAATGGGAAGCCTTAGCCTTGAACGGTTGTGTTGTTAAAGTGTGAAGTATGGAACCCTGCGCAGAATGGGAAGCCTTAGCCTTGAACGGTTGTGTTGTTAAAGTGTGAAGTATGGAACCCTGCGCAGAATGGGAAGCCTTAGCATTGAACGGTTGTGTTGTTAAAGTGTGAAGTATGGAACCCTGTGCAGACTGAGAAGCCTTAGCATTCAACGGTTGTGTTGTTAAAGTGCAAATTATGGAACCATGTGCAGATGGGGAAGCCTGAGCATTGAACGGTTGTGTTGTTAAAGTGCAAAGTATGGAACCCTGCGCAGACGGTCGGTCAATGCGACTTAAGCAATGTGCAGTCATTGAATTCTTCACCGCAGAAGGTGCCACCCCAAAGGAGATTCAGCAGAGAATGCAAGCTGTTTATGGTGATTGTGTTGATGTGAGGTTAAAGAGGTTGAGGTAGGAACATCTGACTTGCGTGACAAAGAAAGAGTTGAACGTCCTGTGACAGCAACCACTGAGTTTCACAAGCAAAAGGTTGACAGATTGATTTAGGACGATCGTTGTATCCCTCAGAGAGAAATTTCAAGCACAATTGGCATTTCACAAGAATGTGTGGGTCACATTATTGCTTTGCATGGTGATCGGAAGATCTGTGCACAATGGGGACTGTGGGACGCCGGTTGTGGAAACCGAGTGTTGACATCTTCCCGTGACGACTTCAGAAAACGTGTTCATAGTTGGCAGAAATGTATCCAATTGTCTGGTGATTATGTGGAAAAGTGAATAGTGATAGTTAAAGACCACATTCTAAGGATTATTTCTGCATTTGATTTATTAAAATATTCCCATCCAAACTGAAGTAACGAAGGTGGAGGCATTACTTTTCATTCAACCCTCGTATAATTCAACTCTGTTTGGTCTAGTTCTTCACAGCAAAAAGAAAACAGTTTTTTTCCCCTCTGCCATGTGCAAATCCTTTTTGAGGCACCCTAAGAGGTCTCTCTTCCCCACCCCTATATCTCATACCACTCCCCCCATCTTCTCTTTTCCAGTCTAAATATTCTTCCAGCGTTTATTTTCTCACAGGATTTGTTTTCCATGGGGGCAGATTTGCAAATGCTCCAAATGAGGTTCGTAATAAGGATTTAAAAGATGAATAATGTTGGTCTGGAAGAACGAACCAATAAATCACACGAATTGAGTCATTCATCATCCACTGGAAATGTGCATGCTAAAAATCTCCCTGAATGGATCTGTGGCTGACAGTTTCTTAACTCACAGGATCCCGGTGCATCTGGCACGGCTTTGCTTGTTGGGTGTAAGCCCACGACTCAATGGGATGAAAGGGAAAGCACTCTGCACATGCTCCTTGTTGTTTATGCCATGTGCAAAAGGCCCAGTCCCTATGCTGTCTGGAGATTTACCATATATACTCGAGTATAAGCCGACCCGAATATAAGCCGAGGCACCTAATTTTACCATAAAAAAACTGGGAAAACATTGACTCCAGTATAAGCCGAGATACCAATAAAATTGCCGTATTTTCTCGAGTATAAGTCGACCCAAATATAAGCCAAGGCACCTAATTTTAGCACAAGAAATCTGGGAAAACATTGACTCGAGTATAAGCCGAGATACCAAAAAAATTACCATATTTTCTCGAGTATAAGCCGACCCAAATATAAGCCAAGGCACCTAATTTTACCACAAGAAATCTGGGAAAACATTGACTCGAGTATAAGCCGAGGGTGGTAAATACATCGTGATATTTTGGTGCTAAATTCGTAAATACAGTAATTACTGCGTAGCTTTACTGCATATTGAACTACTTTTTCTGTCAAATTTGTTGTATAACATGATGTTTTGGTGCTCAATTTGTAAAATCATCACTTAATTTGATGTTTGATAGGCTTTTTCTTAATCCCTCCTTGTTATCCAACATATTCGCTTATCCAACATTCTGCTGGCCTGTTTATGTTGGATAAGTGAGACTCTACTGTACCAATACATTTACATTAATTGAGGCACCAGTCGTTTAAATGTTTTGGGATCTTTACATCAAACTGGAATTTAAGATATTCAACTCTAATTAAATCATTATTTTCATCTTCTTCAATGTAAATGTGTTTATGTATCCTTTTAATAATCATAGAGTGAAATAATCAATGTAATAATAATAATAATAATAATAATAATAAATGCCGTAAAATAATAAATGTAAAAATAGAGTAAAATAATACATGTATTAATAATAAAAATAGAGTAAAATAAATGTAAAAGTAACAACAATAATAGAGTAAAATAATAAATGTAATAATAATAATTAATAGAATAAAATAATAAATGTATTAATACCAATAATAACAGAGAAAAATAATAAATGTACCATATGGTTGTTGTATGTCTTTCGGGCTGTACCATATATTTTCGAGTATAAGC
This sequence comes from Anolis carolinensis, assembly GCF_035594765.1. Taxonomy (NCBI): domain Eukaryota; kingdom Metazoa; phylum Chordata; class Lepidosauria; order Squamata; family Anolidae; genus Anolis; species Anolis carolinensis. The sequence continues at coordinate 64,184 of NW_026943864.1, forward strand.
TGACCCAAATATAAGCCAATCAGGATCCTCACCCGAGTATAAGCCGAGGGGGCCTTTTTTAGTCCTAAAAAAAGGGCTGAAAAACTAGGCTTATACTCGAGTATATACAGCACATTCCTTAATCATTTTCAAAAAGCTATGGGCAATTTGCTGTGAAAAAACAGCTGGTCCACTGTAACTTCTTTGTTTCAAGCCTTTTTCTGTTCCAAACCAGAGTAAGTCCATTTAATTAGCAAGATTTGCATATGTGTTTACATCACATTCAGGAATTGATTTAATAGGATTTTGCCTTAGTCTCTTACCACTGGCTCTGAGCCTAAAGCAGTTTTGGGTTCCTAAGATTTTAAGCCCTTGTTTTGTTTTGTTTTTTAAATCGTTATTTATATAGGCCTCCCAATAACAATGTTCTATGGCCAGCTCACAAAACCATAAAATATTTAAAAAGACCATAGTCAAAACACAATAGCCAAGTGCAATGAATTGCAGCATGAAATATTGTGTTGGCAGCAGAGAAAATAAATCCAACTTACACAGCATCAGCACAGGCTCAATAAGATGCAAGAGGTTTGCCTTGTTTAGTCTCACTTCCCAGTTTGGCCACCAACAAACCTTCCAACAGACCTCACAACCTCTGAGGATGCCTGTCATAGATGTGGGTGAAATGTCAGGAGAGAATGCTTCTAGAACATGGCCATACAGCCTGGAAAACTCACAGGTTAATCACCTTGATTAGCATTGAATAGCTTCATCTCCTGGCTTCTTCCTGCCTGGGGGCATCCATTGTTTAGAGTCGTTAGCTGCCCCTGGTTAATTCATGTCTGGAACTCCTCTGTTTTCAGAGTGTTGCTTCTTATTTACTGTTCTGATTGTTGAGTTTTTTTAATACTGGTAGCCAGATTTTGTTCAGTATATGGCTCAAGTATTTTATAATGTACTAGCTGTGCCCGGCCACGCGTTGCTGTGGCGAAGTCTGGTGGTCTGGGAAATAAAGTATTGAGGAATTGGTGGTAGTTAAGGTCAAGGGTAAAGGTTTTCCCCAGACATTAAGTCCAGTCGTGTCTGACTCTGGAGGTTGGTGCTCATCTCCATTTCTAAGCCGAAGAGCCGGCGTTGTCCGTAGACTCCTCCAAGGTCATGTGGGATGACTACATGGAGCGGTGTTACCTTCCCGCCAGAGCAGTACCTATTGATGCACTCACATTTGCATGTTTTCGAACTTCTGGGTTGGCAGAAGCTGGAGCTAACAGTGGGGGCTCTCTCCGCTCCCCCAATTCAAACCTGTGGCCTTTCGGTCCAGAAGTTCAGCAGTTCAGCGCTTTAACACGCTGCGCCATCAGGGGATATTATTTCCTAAAGGTTGTGAATATACAATATTTCTGATTGGTTTTTTTGTTTGTTTGTTGGAGGCAAGTATGAATGCTGCAATTAGGAAAAATGATTAGGATGTAATGGCCTTGCAGCTTTAAAGCCTGGCTGTTTCCTCCCTGAGTGAATTTTTTGTTGGGAGGTGTTAGCTGGCCCTGATTGTTTCCTGTCTGGAATTCCCTTGTTTTCAGGGTGGTGTTGTTTGCGATATTTTATGTGCTTCTACTGTCTGTGGCCCTGAGAAAACAGAGGATTTTCCAGACTTTGATGATGGGAATACTTTGTTGGGAGGTGTTAGCTGGCCCTGATTGTTTCCTGTCTGGAATTCCCTTGTTTTCAGAGTGGTGTTGTTTGCGATATTTTATGTGCTTCTACTGTCTGTGGCCCTGAGAAAACAGGATTTGCCAGACTTTGATGATGGGAATACTTTGTTGGGAGGTGTTAGCTGGCCCTGATTGTTTCCTGTGTGGAATTCCCCTGTTTATTTACTGTCCTGGTTTTAGAGATTATATTGTTCTGCATTATTCTATCCGAGTAATTATTTCATATTAAAGAAGAATCTCACTTATCCAACATTCGCTTATACAATGTTCTGGATTATCCAACGCAGTCTGCCTTTTCATAATCAATGTTTTTGTAGTCAGTGTTTTAAATTCATTGTGATATTTTAGTGGTAAATTTGTAAATACAGTACAGTAGAGTCTCACTTATCCAACATAAACGGGCCGGCAGAACGTTGGATAAGCGAATATGTTGGATAATGAGGAATTAAGGATAACCCTATTAAACATCAAATTAAGTTATGATTTTACAAATTAAGCACCAAAACATCATGTTAGACAACAAATTTGTCAGAAAAAGTAGTTCAGTACACAGTAATGCTATATAGTAATTACTGTATTTATGAATTTAGCACCAAAATATCACGATATATTGAAAGCATTGACTACAAAAATGTGTTGGATAATCCAGAACGTTGGATAAGCGAGTGTTGGATAAGTGAGACTCTACTGTAAATACTACATAGCATTACTGCGCATGGAACTACTTTTTCTGTCAAATTTGTTGTAAAACATGATGTTTTGGTGCTTAATTTGTATAACGATTACCTAATTTGATGTTTAATTGGCTTTTCCTGAATCCCTTCTTATTATCCAACATATTCACTTATCCTGCCGGCCTGTTTACGTTGGATAAGTGAGACTCTACTGTATATTGATAATCTTAAATTATCTGCTTAGAACTGGATTATCTGAGGCCCCTTCTTCACAGCTGTATAAAATGCACACTGAAGTGGATTATATGGCAGTGTGGAGTCAAGATAATCCAGTTCAAAGCAGATAATATAAGATTATAAATGGGTTATATAGCTGTGTGGAAGGGCCTTGAGTTTACACTGCCATATAATCCAGTGCAAATTAGATAATCTGTGGAAGAATTCTAAGTGAGGCCTAAATCTGCCTGTCCCCTAACTGAAACCTGGCTGTCCTTTGGTTGCTAGGCAACCAAGTGGGCAGAGATTAGCCCTCTAAACTGGCAGCAATTGGATAAAAAAAATTATTGCTCTCCCTCTAATTAGGACTTTATTTTTCTTTTCTTTTTGTTGTATCAACCTTGAGGCGTGGATGATGGGTTGTGTTGTCAAATTTTGAGGTTGGGGGGCCTGTACTTTTGTTGTTTTGTGAATTGCCGTGATGCCATCACTCTTTTATATATATAGACTAGCTGTGCCCGGCCATGCGTTGCTGTGGCGAAGTCTGGTGGTATGGGAAATAAAGTCTTCAGGAATTGGTGGTAGTTAAGGTAAAGGGTAAAGGTTTTCCCCTGACATTAAGTCCATTATAAATGGGTTATATAGCTGTGTGGAAGGGCCTTGAGTCTACACTGCCATATAATCCAGTTAAAATCAGATAATCTGTATTTTAAAGGCAGTGTGGAAGAGGCCTAAGTGAGGCTTAAGTCTGCCTATCCCCTGGGCTGAGTGGGTTGCTAGGAGACCAAGTGGGTGGAGCTTAGCCTTCTAAATGGCAGCAATTGGATAAAAACAATTATTACTCTCCCTCTAATTAGAACTTTATTTTTTGTTTTCTTTTTGTTGTATGAACGTAGAGGCATGGATGAGGGGTTGTGCTGCCAAGCTTAGTGTTTCTGGGATGTGTAGTTTTGTTGTTTTGTCCTGGGCCGAAATTTCATTACCTTTTTATATATATAGATGGTTTTAAATCTATTTATTGTATTTTGTTAAATTACCTAATTGTTTTAATTGCTTAAGTTTTATCTTTTTGTATTGTATATTGGCATTGAATTTGGCCAGATTGTGAGCCACCCTGAGTCCCTTCGGGTGAGAAGGGCGGGATAGAAATGATGGAAATAAATATATATAAACCTTTCTTGCTTAGTTATCCATACCTCACAACCTCTGAGGATGCCATGGATGTGGGTGAAACGTCAGGAGAGAATACTTCTAGAACATGGCCAGACAGCCCGGAAAACATACAACAACCCTGTGATCCTGGCCATGAAAGCCTTCGACAACACAAAGATTTCAGTTCTCAATATGAAACACTGGAATAAGGTTACAAAGGCAACAAAAGGCAGCTCAGTGGGAATGGGGAACACACACTGAACACAGCTGTGACAAATTAAATTAAAAAACACTAATAATGAATGCAATTACTAGCAAATGGTGGATGTAAAATAGACACAGTTAGCACTGAGCAGGAAAGATATTTAGAATGGAAGGAGGAGGGTTGGCCTTTAGTTTCAGGACCATGGACAGCAAACAGAAGGACTATAAGCGGTCCTTTCTAGATTGGAATTCCCGCTCTTCCTAATCTTGGATTCTCTCTTAATGTTTAGGCCAGGGGTCCTCAAACTTTTAAAGCAGAGGGCCGGTCCACAATCCTTCAGACTGTTGAGGGGCCGAATTATCATTTGGAGAAAAAAACCGAACAAATTCCTATGCACACTGCACATGTCTTATTTGTAGTGCAAAAAACAACAATAACAATGAAAGAACAATACAATATTTAAAAATGAAAATAATTCTAACCAACATAAACCTATCAGGATTTCAATAGGAAGTGTGAGCCTGCTTCTGGCCAATGAGATAGTCAGGTTAATTAGGATTGTTGTTGTTGTGTGTCTTCAAGTCATTTCAGACTTTGGGCGAGCCGAAGTCCAAAATTATTTATTTATTTATTTACTACATTTATTTACTACATTTATATCCCACTGTTCTCACCCCGGAGGGAACTCAGAGCAGCTGTAATACATACAATATATTATATCATTAGCATAGCACAATATTAGCATTATACTATATTGAACTATACCACTATACTGTAATATTATATGTAATATATAACATATAATTAATATTATTATATGGCATTATTGTTAGTATTATATTGTATAAAATGATAATATTATTATCAATATTACATGTATATACAATATATTATATTATTAAAACTGATATAAAAATATTATATTATAAATGAGGGCAGGGGCCAGGTAAATTACCTTGGAGGGCCACATCCGGCCCCCGAGCCTTAGTTTGGGGACCCCTGGTTTAGGCGAATCCATTGCTCCGTGTTGTAGTCCCTAAAGTAAAGCAGCAGCTATCACATATACAAGTCGAATCACCCAATCTGTATGGAAAAAGTCACACGAGAAAGGACAAAGACCCACCCCGAGGAAAAGTGTTCTTGCCATACTTCAAGGGAACCACTGGCCACAAAGGGAAGCTGATGAAGAAACACAACCTACAAACTATCTACAGACCCACGAAGAAAATAAAGAACAGCACTCAGAAAACAGGGGAATTCCAGGCTGGAAACAATCAGGGCCAGCTAACACCTCCCAACAAAGGATTCCCCCAGGCAGGAAGCAGCCAGGTGTTGAATCTGCAAGGCTATTCAATGCTAATTAAGGTGGCCAGAGTCACCATTCACTCTATGGAGCCCCTGATGGCATAGTGGGTTAAAGCCTTGTGACTTGAAGGTTGACTTGAAGCAAAGGCTGAGTTTGTGCAAAATAAATAAATAAATAAATAAAATTCCAGCAATGTTATTCTTTTATCATTTGGAGGCATGGCCTGATGCTCCAAAGGGCGGGATATAAATGTATTAAATAAATAAATAAATAAATAAATAAATAATTTTCCTACTTTTTCTTGTGTGCAAGGCAAAGGCTGAGTTTGTGCAAAATAAATAAATAAATAAATAAAATTCCAGCAATGTTTTCTTTTATCATTTGGAGGCATGGCCTGATGCTCCAAAGGGCGGGATATAAATGTATTAAATAATACCTTGTTTCCCCAAAAATAAGACAGTGTCGTATATTAATTTTTGCTCCCAAAGAGGCGCTAGGTCTTATTTTCAGGGGATGTCTTATTTTTCCACAAAGAAAAATTCACGTTTATGGTTGAATGTTTAAAAAATGAAAATTTATTATCTACTGTACAGTAGTTGTCATCACAAACCAGCATAACCAAACTGTGAATCCTTTCAAGAATTTCTATATTATATTTTATTGCTATACTGTTTTTAAATTACTGTTTTAAATTTCTGTTCATATGTAAATTTATGTTGTTGTTGGGCTTGTCCCTGTGTAAGCTGCCCTGAGTCCCTTCTGGGAGATGGAGGTGGGATACAAGAATAAAGTTATTATATTATTATTATTATTATTATTATTATTATTTCTTGTTCCTACCTTTATTTCCATGTACAACAATCCTGCATGCTTCCAAACAAAAACTTTGCTAGGTCTTACTTTCAGGAGAGGCCTTATATTTAGCAACTAGCTGTGCCCGGCCACGCGTTGCTGTGGCAAAGTATGGTGGTATGGGAAATAAAGTATTGAAGAATTGGTGGTAGTTAAGGTAAAGGGTAAAGGTTTTCTCCTGACATTAAGTCCAGTTGTGTCCGACTGCACACTGAAGTGGATTATATGGCAGTGTGGAGTCAAGATAATCCAGTTCAAAGCAGATAATATGAGATTATAAATGGATTATATAGCTGTGTGGAAGGGCCCTTGAGTCTACACTGCCATATAATCCAGTTCAAATCAGATAATCTGTATTTTATAGGCAGTGTGGAAGAGGCCTAAGTGAGGCCTAACTCTTCCTGTCCCCTGGGCTGCGTGGGTTGCTAGGAGACCAAGTGGGCGGAGCTTAGCCTTCTAACTGGCAGCAATTGGATAAAAACAATTATTCCTCTCCCTCTAATTAGGACTTTATTTTTCTTTTGTTTTTTGTTGTATGAACATAGAGGCATGGATGAGGGGTTGTGCTGCCAAGTTTAGTGTTTCTGGGATGTGTAGTTTTGTTGTTTTGTCCTAGGCCGAAATTTCATTACCTTTTTATATAGATAGATTCAGCAAAACCTCTACTAGGTCTTATTTTTCTGGGGATGTGTTATTTTCAGGGAAACAGGGTAAATAAATAAATAAATAAATAAATTTCCTACTTTTTCTTGTGTGCAAGGCAAAGGCCGAGTTTGTGCAAAATAAATAAATAAATAAAATTCCAGCAATGTTTTTCTTTTATCATTTGGAGGCATGGCCTGATGCTCCGGCACATGCCACGGAAGTTCTCCGATTGCCACCTGGTGGTGCCCAGCCTGCTCAACAGTGAGTAAGGAGTAGAAGCCATGCCCTAGGAGATGTTCCACAGGGAGAAAAAGACACACACACACACACACACACACAGCATGCATTGCATCTTTTGGCAGCCGTGCTTGGCAACCGACCTTGGGCTGTCCTTGCAGGGAACGCCAAGGCTGGCTGGGCCTGGAGCCCCCTCGACAAGGAAAGCAATTCAGCAGGAAAAGAAAAATAGGAGCGGAGTCACTCGGCACCCATCATGGGAAGCAAAGCTAACGGGAACAGGCAGGTGGGCACCACTGCAGGCCTGCCTATGGGTATGGCGTGAGCGAGAGGGATGGAGAAGGGCTGATTCAAAAAAAGGCAGGGAGAGGGGGAAAGAGAATAAACAAAGGGAAGCTGGAGGGGAGGAGAGGGAGGAGAGAGGCAAGGCAGCCAAAGGAGCAGTCTGCGGAAAGAAATATTGAAGCTGATGAACTGACGGAGCAGGGAGAGACCATTCCAGCCTGTGGATAGTTTAGTACAGTAGCAAAGGACATGGTTTTATTTATTACCCTTATTTATTACCCTTCTTCCGTCTAAAGAGCTCAAAGCAGGATATGTCACCCTTTCTCCCCAGCCCACCTATGTTAAATTTAAAGCAACCATGTGGTGACAATAGCATCCATTTAAATGAAAGGATGAATTCATTCCAGGTTTGAGTCTGATAGGAGGAACCCAAAATGCTGAATCATACAAATATGAGGGTTGGATGAAAAGTAAGGCCTCCACCTTTGTAGGTTAAAAGGTAAAGGTTTCCCCTGATGTTTCTCTCCATTTCTAAACCGAAGAGCCGGCATTGTCCATAGACATCTCCAGGTCATGTAGCCGGCATGACTGCATGGAGCACCATTGCCTTCCCACCGGAGCGGTACCTATTGATCTACTCACATTTGCATGTTTTCGAACTGCTAGGTTGGCAGGAGCTAGGGCTAACAGTGGGCGCTCATTCCATTCCCGGGATTTGAACCTGGGACCTTTTGGTCCATCTTCGTAACTCCTCAACAAATGGCAGTCCTGGTCTGCGGCAGGTCCTGGCTTGTTCAGTAGACTCCCTTCTACAGTTAGTTCCATTTGGCGGGAAGCCTTAGCATTGAATGGCTGTGTTGTTAAAGAGCAAAGTATGGAACCCTGCGCAGACGGGGAAGCCTTAGCATTGAACTGTTGTGTTGTTAAAGTGCGAAGCATGGAACCCTGCGCAGACGGGGAAGCCTTAGCATTGAATGGTTGTGTTGTTAAAGTGCGAAGCATGGAACCCTGCGCAGACGGGGAAGCCTTAGCATTTGAATGGTTGTGTTGTTAAAGTGCGAAGCATGGAACCCTGCGCAGACGGGGAAGCCTTAGCATTGAATGGTTGTGTTGTTAAAGTGCGAAGCATGGAACCCTGCGCAGACGGGGAAGCCTTAGCATTGAACGGTTGTGTTGTTAAAGTGCGAAGCATGAAACCCTGTGCAGACGGAGAAGCCTTAGCATTGAATGGTTGTGTTGTTAAAGAGCGAAGTATGGAACCCTGTGCAGACGGGGAAGCCTTAGCATTGAATGGTTGTGTTGTTGAAATGCAAAGTATGGAACCCTGCACAGATGGGGAAGCCTCAGCATTGAACGGTTGTGAAGTATGGAACCCTGTGCAAATGGTCAGTCAATGCAACTTAAGCAACGTGCAGTCACTGAATTCTTGAGAGAAGAAGGTATCGCCCCAAAGGAGATTCATCAGAGAATGCAAGTTGTTTGTGGTGATTGTGTTGATGTGAGTCCTATGCATTGCTGGGTGAGCAAGATTAAAGATGTTGAGGTGGGAATGTCTGAAGAGTTGGACGTTCTGTGACAGCAACCACCAAGTTTCACAAGCAAAAGATGGACAGATTGATTCAGGACGATCGCCGTATCACTCAGAGAGAAATTTCAAGCATAATGGGCATTTCACAAGAATGTGTGGGTCACATTATTGCTTTGCTTGGCTATCGGAAGACCTGTGCACGATGGGGACTGTGAGATGCTGGTTGCGGAAACAGAGTGTCAACTTCTTCTGTGACGGCTTCAGAAAACTTGTTCATCGTTGGCAGAAATGTATCCAATTGTCTGGTGATGATGTGGAAAAGTGAATAGTGGTAGTTAAAGAGCACATTCTAAGGATTGTTTCTGTGTTGGATTGATTAAAATATTCCCACCCAAACTGAAGTAACGAAGGTGGAGGCATTACTTTTCATTCAACCCTCGTATTATCCTTCAACTCTAGCTGTTTTGGCTAGGGCTGTTGGGAGTTGCAGCCACGTGCAAATGATCACCCATTCTCCATTCCTGCCATGGAAGTTGTTCTACAAGGGAAACTGTTCACCGTCTCCATGAAAAATTCAGTCTATATTATTGGTGGAGGAAGGGCATTATGTAGTGGTGCCCTTCCAATTTTTCTGCCTTAACACATCCTCTGTTCTTATGCTACAACGGGAGCACGATTTGGAGGCAATTCCCTACTGGGGATGAGATTCTGGCCCATAATATGAGTTGGGCTGAGCGAGAACATAAAAGACCCTTCCAGAATCACAAAAAGATGTTTGTGCTTATGGACTGCAAACGACTCACGGTAGCAGTTTCCGAAAATTTGCTCTTTTGAACTTCAGTGGCCCTGAACTGTTCAGGCATGGTTCCTCAGGGTGTTCAACTTGGAACACTGTGTCCAGTTCCGAGCACCACAGTTCAAGAAGGATGTCGACAAGCTGGAACATCTCCAGAGAAGGGCAACCAAGATGTTCAAAATACTCTCAAGACGAATGATTGAGGAGGCTGGGCATGTTTAGTTTGGAGACAAGTAGACATAGAGGTGATGTGATAGTCATAATATCAGAACGGAGTGAGCTTGTGTTTGGCAGAATCACAAAATCACTTAGTTAGAAGAAACTAAAAGGGCTGTTGAAGGCTTTCATGGCTTTCATGGCCAGAATCACTGGGTTGCTGTGAGTTTTCCGGGCTGTATAGCCACGTTCCAGAAGTATTCTCTCCTGATGTTTTACCCACATCTATGGCAGGCACCCTCACAACCTTTGAGGATGCCTGCCATAGATGTGGGCGAAATGTCAGGAGAGAATACCGTATAGACTCGAGTATAAGCCGACCCGAATATAAGCTGAGGCACCTAATTTTACCACAAAAAAACTGACTCCAGTATAAGCCAAGGGTGGTAAATTTCAGAAATAAAAATAGATACCAATAAAATTACATTAATTAAGGCATCGGTAGGTTAAATGTTTTTGAATATTTACATCAAGATCAAATTTAAGATAAGACTGTCCAACTCTGATCAAATCATTATTCTCATCTTCTTCAATGTACATGTGCTTATGTAACCTTTTAATAATAATAGAGTAAAATAAGAAATGTAATAATAATAATAATAATAATAATAATAATAATAATAATAAATACAGGAAAATAATACATGTAATAATAAATAGAGTAAAATAATAAATGCAATAATAATAATAATAATAAGATCAGAGTGAAATAATAAATGTAATCATAATAATAATAATAATAATAGAGTAAATAAAATACATGTGCTTATGTATCCTTTTAATAATAATAGAGTAAAGTAATACATGAAATAATAATAATAATAATATAGGAAAATAATACATGTAATAAAATGCAATGATAATAATATCACAGTGAAATAATAAATGTATTATTATTAATAATAATAAAAATAGAGTAAAATAAGTGCAATTGTAGCCACAACAATAGAGAAAAATAATAAATATATACCAATAATAATAGAGAAAAATAATAAATGTACCATATATTCTCGAGTATAAGCTGACCCAAATATAACCAACCAGGACCCTCACCCGAGTATAAGCCAAGGGGGGCTTTTTCAGTCTTAAAAAGAGGGCTTACTTTACTCTATTTTTATTATTATTAATAATACTTCTGGAACATGGCCATACAGCCCGGAAAACATACAACAACCCTCTTCCTCAAAACATTTATAAAACAGCATATGTTATCTGACCCAAGTACCTTACCAATCTTAATCTTCTACCGTTATAGGAGCATTCAACATCTATCTCTGACTGTTTTAGATAAACAGTTTTACCATCCTTGTGGAAGGCTTCTCTCATGTCCCCACATGGAGCTGGAGCTAACAGAGGGAGCTCATCCGCACTCTCCCCGGGTTGGATTCGAACCTGGCAGCCTTCAGGTCAGCAACCCAACCTTCAAGTCGCAAGGCTTTAACCCACTACACCACCGGTGGCATCTCCTGGGCAACGTCCTTGCAGACAGCCCATTCTCTCACACCAGAAGCGACTTGCAGTTTCTCAAGTCGCTCCTGACATGAAAAAAAAGATAAACAGTAGATTTTGTTTCTCTAAGGATTCCTCTTTCTTTACCAACAGCATTTGTTGCCTTTTCTATAACGAAGAATATCTGTGGAACACCTTTTGAATATCTGCATTATCAGCAATTATCTCTTTCCCCTCTTGTATCTTTATTTCTCTCTCTCTCTCTGTTTCTTTTTATAACTTAAACGCCAACAATCTCCCTGGCATATTTGCAAATTCAACGTTCTTTGGCTTTTGCATAATGCATTTTTTTTTCTCTCGATCTCAAGTCACAGTTAGCACTGATAGCCGTCTCTGTAAAATTTTAATATATGATTCATCACAGCCATTTTTTGAAGGAGATTTCTCTAATTATTCTACCAGATGCATCTTGTATATATTTTGGCATAATGAGACACAGGCGGTATTTATATTTTGAGATACTGAAACCCCATCTGATAATTTCAACTCGGTCTTTTCATTCACAATTTTTTTCGAATATATGACTTCCAGTGCTAACTTCATTATTTGGATTTAAAGAGATTGATGATGCACATAAATTTTTGCTTATCTTGCAGAATGAAGACAGCTTGACGCCACTTTAAATGGCGTGTCTAAATGTCATGGAAACACGGGAGTTGTGGTTTTACAAGGTCGTGAGCCTTCTCTGCCAAACTACAACTCCTATTCCAACAAAAGAAAATGACAAGCAATCTCACAATTGTGTGTCTCTATGGCAAGGACATCCTCTTGCATCTGCCCTCCAAGGTTTCGTGAGCAAGCATGCAAATGACCTGACCGGAGGCTGCTTGGTTTAAATATAGGCAGTGCCAGGAGGGCATCCGGCGTGGCACATGGAGAAGAGACAAACACAGAGATGGAAACACCCCTCGAAAACACCGCGAGTTTGCTTCTGAATTCTTCTGGAGTGGCCACATGCTCATATGCTCAATGCTTCTTGGCTTGATGACAATTAGGGGAGACAATGTCAGCCAATTTGTCATCAGGTGGATTGCAGGCCTCTCTAATGCTATATATTCAACGTTCTCATAGGTGCAATCTGCACTGATTCTGGTAGAATAGAATCCCACTTACACGACTTCCGCTAATTATAATATTATAATGGAATACAATATTATACTACTAATAATGCAATATAATTATATTAATTATATATTATATATTAAATGTAATATTACTAATAATATTACCATATAATGATATAGTACAATATAGTAATTTAATGCTTATATTGTGCTATGCTAATAATATATTGTATGTTCATTTGATTTGTAAGCCGCTCTGAGTCCCCTTTGGGGTGAGAAGAGAGGGATATAAATGTAGTAAATATTACTATTTACTATAAAATTATTACTAATAATATTACCATATAATGATATAGTACAATATAGTAATTTAATGCTTATATTGTGCTATGCTAATAATATATTGTATGTTCATTTGATTTGTAACCTGCTCTGAGTTCTCACCGCGGGGTAAGAAGAGCGGGATATAAATGTAGTAAATATTACTATTTACTATAAAATTATTACTAATAATATTACCATATAATGATATAGTACAATATAGTAATTTAATGTTCATATTGCGTTATGCTAATAATATATTGTATGTTCATTTGATTTGTAAGCCGCTCTGAGTCCTCTTCGGGGTAAGAAGAGCAGGATATAAATGTAGTAAATAAATATTACTAATAATATTACCATATAATGATGTAGTACAATATAGTAATTTAATGCTTTAACAACACAACCGTTCAATGCTAAGGCTTCCCCATCTGCACAGGGTTCCACACTTCGCACTTTAACAACACAACCGTTCAATGCTAAGGCTTCCCCATCTGCACAGGGTTCCATACTTCGCACTTTAACAACACAACTGTTCAATGCTAAGGCTTCCCCATCTGCGCAGGGTTCCACACTTCGTACTTTAACAACACAACCGTTCAATGCTAAGGCTTCCCCATCTGCGCAGGGTTCCATACTTCGCACTTTAACAACACAACCGTTCAATGCTCAGGCTTCCCCGTCTGTGCCGGGCTCCATACTTTGCACTTTAACAACACAACCGTTCAATGCTAAGGCTTCTCCATCTGGCAGGGTTCCATACTTCACACTTTAACAACACAACCGTTCAATGCTCAGGCTTCCCATCAAATGGAACTGATCTTTGTAGGTTCGACCTATTTGCCGACTTAGCATAGACCCACAGGTATGCCTTCTCAGCAGGGCTGGCCGGAGATAATTTATAATATTAAGTGGGGGTGGAGAAAAGCGCCCCCACCCCGCTGGCGCCACGCAGGGGGTGGGGAAAAGCGCCCCCCCCACAGGGGCGGGGGAAGCCTGACGGTGCCCCCCAGGGACCTGCGCCCGAGGCGGCCGCCTCACGTGGCCTCTATGGTGGGGCCGGCCCTGCTTCTCAGTATTATACTTAGCACTTTAATGCCTTCATCAGTTGGGCAACTACCCCTCCCTGATGACTCTGACATATTTTGCACTTTGGCCCAGATCTGTGATTTTAACTCATGTTTTTAACACCTTATTTTGTATGTTGACCTTTTATGACTGTTCAATGCTAAGGCTTCCTTCCAAATGGAACTGTAGAGGAGAGTCTACTGAACGAGTGAGTACCTGCCACAGACCAGGACTGCCATCTGTTGAGGATTATGAAGGTGGAGGCATTACTTTTCATTCAACCCTCGTAATATGAAATATTTTGTGGTGGCTTAGTCTTTTTTGGGCAACTAAGTCCCACCAGCCTTACAAGAGACCGGCTTCTGATCTGAAGTTGGAATTGCTACTGTGGTTCAAATGCCCACTGGCTCCACTGGCTAGGAAATTCTTGGGAGTTGTAGTTGAGTGACCAGGGTGAGTGTAGGATTAGGTCTACTCATTGCTGAAGGGAAAACTAAATCCTTTAGGCATATCATAGGCCGGGCTAGAGCACAGGAAGAAAGGAAGCATGTACAAATGATCTCTCAGTCACTTGCATTCCAACTTTCCTGCTGTGTCATTGAGAAACTGCACACTTTGAGGAGCATCAAATGTGTTTGAGTCTAAATCCATCAGCCGGCCGGGGCCCTGTTTCCATGGCAACAGGGCTAGGTGACAGCTACCCCGGCCGTGACAATCGCCATCGCCTTCTTTTGCACAACCGCCACCCAAGAGTCAGTGGGCTGAAATGTCTGCCACAGCTGCCTGTGTGAGAGCTAATGGAGGCTTCTCCATCATCGCCAAGCCATCTCTACAACAACTAGCCATGTTTGGTCGCTACAACCATCTGCTTTCCAGACTCCTCCTCTCCCCCCCCCCACACACACACACACAAACCCAGACAACATGTAGCCGGGAGCGAGTGGGTGGGTGGTCTCAGCCCAAGTGACGGTGCGTGTGGGTGTTGTTGTTGTGCGTCTACATGGGAAAAGAAAACTTGGAGAGACTTCTTGACGTAAGCGAGAACCATTTGGCACTCCTCGTGAGACGAAGGGCGTGTTCGTGGAGGGGTTATGTAAACTGAAACTGTCTGGTTGCTGTCGGGATACTAAAACACATTGCCGTCGGGGCCTTACACACACACACACAAAAGGCAAACAGAGAAGGGTTAGATTTGCACAGGGATGGAGTGACAAGGTTTAAGGCACATTACCTATATGCAAACAGCCCTGAATCTGCAAAGCTGGCAGGAGCCAAGGCTCCAGTGTTTGTAATCCATGAATAGAGCCTCAAACAGAAAAGCATCTTAGTTTTGGCCTCCCAGAATCTCATTTTTATCCCTGCTGCTACCATCCCAGTATATGTCACTGCTCCAGAACTGGTTCTGAAAGAGTAGCGGAAGTTCTCTGGGATTTCAGAGAACGCTCTTTCTCAGCCTACTAAGAAAAAACAGAGTCTGGACCTAGGGCTTTCTCCCTCCAAAACAGATGCTCTGGTGCTCTAGATCCTCTCTAATTGCAAGCTGCATTATAACCTCTAGATCAGGGGTCCCCAAACTTTTTAAGCAGAGGGTCAGTCCACAATCCTTCAGACTGTTGAGGGGCCGAATTATCATTTGAAAAAACAAAAAACAAATTCCTTTGCATACTGCACATGTCTTATTTGTAGTGCAACAACAACAACAATGAAAGAACAATACAATATTTAAAAATGAAAACAATTTTTACCAACATAAACCTCTTAGGATTTCAATGGAAAGGGTGGGCCTGCTAATGGCCAATGAGATAGCCAAGTTAATTAGGATTGTTGTTGTTGTTGTTGTTGTTGTTGTTGTTGTTGTGTGCCTTCAGGTCATGTCAGCCGAGCCTAAGTCTAAAATTAATTATTTATTTACTGCATTTATTTACTACATTTATATCCCACCCTTCTCACCCCGAAGGGGACTCAGAGCAGCCGTATGTACATACAATATATTATATTATTAGCATAACACAATATTAGCACTATATATTACTATATTGAACTACACCACTATACTATTATACAATATGTAATATATATATATACAGTAGAGTCTCACTTATCCAAGCTAAATGGGCCGGCAGAAGCTTGGATAAGCGAATAACTTGGATAATAAGAAGGGATTAAGGAAAAGCCTATTAAACATCAAATTAGGTTATGATTTTACAAATTAAGCACCAAAACATCCTGTTATACAGCAAATTGGACAGAAAAGGTAGTTCAATACGCAGTAATGTATTTACGAATTTAGCATCAAAATATCATGATATATTCAAAACATTGACTACAAAAATGGCTTGGATTATCCAGAGGCTTGGATAAGCGAGGCTTGGATTAGTGAGACTCTACTGTAACATATAATTAATATTATTATATGGTACAGTATTACTATTAGTATTATATTGTATAGCATAAGATTATTATTAATATTATATGTATATACAATATATTATTAAAACTGATGTAAAAATATTATATTATAAAACTGAGGGCGGGGGCCAGGTAAATGACCTTGGAGGGCCGCATCCGGCCCCCGGGCCTTAGTTTGGGGACCCCTGCTCTAGATCATCTCTATGAGGGTTGAATGAAAAGTAATGCCTCCACCTTCGTAATTCCTCAACAGATGGCAGTCCTAGTATGCAGCAGGCCCTAGCTTGTTCAGTAGACTCTCCTCTACAGTTAATAATAATAATAATAATAATAATAATAATAATAATAATAATAATAACTTTATTCTTATACCCCGCCCCATCTCCCCGAAGGGACTCGGGGTGGCTTACATGGGGCCATGCCCAAACACCACAATATAAAAGCAAACAAAACAATAAAGCAAATCACTCAACAATAAAAACAACAATATCGATAAAAACAGTCATAAAAGGTCAACATACAAAATAAGGTGTTAAAAACATGAGTTAAAATCACAGATCTGGGCCAAAGTGCAAAATATGTCAGAGTCATCAGGGAGGGGTAGTTGCCCAACTGATGAAGGCATTAAAGTGCTAAGTATAATACTGAGAAGGCATACCTGTGGGTCTATGCTAAGTCGGCAAATAGGTCGAACCTACAAAGATCAGTTCCATTTGATGGGAAGCCTGAGCATTGAACGGTTGTGTTGTTAAAGTGTGAAGTATGGAACCCTGCCAGATGGAGAAGCCTTAGCATTGAACGGTTGTGTTGTTAAAGTGCAAAGTATGGAGCCCGGCACAGACGGGGAAGCCTGAGCATTGAACGGTTGTGTTGTTAAAATGTGAAGTATGGAACCCTGTGCAGATGGGGAAGCCTTAGCATTGAATGGTTGTGTTGTTAAAGTGCAAAGTATGGAGCCCGGAACAGACGGGGAAGCCTTAGCATTGAACGGTTGTGTTGTTAAAGTGTGAAGTATGGAACCCTGCCAGACGGAGAAGCCTTAGCATTGAACGGTTGTGTTGTTAAAGTGCAAAGTATGGAGCCCGGCACAGACGGGGAAGCCTGAGCATTGAACGGTTGTGTTGTTAAAGTGCAAAGTATGGAACCCTGCGCAGACAGGGAAGCCTTAGCATTGAACGGTTGTGTTGTTAAAGTGCCAAATATGGAACCCTGCGCAGACGGTCGGTCAATGCAACTTAAGCAACGTGCAATTCTTGACAGCAGAAGGTGTCACCGCAAAGGAGATTCAGGAGAGAATGCAAGCTGTTTGTGGTGATTGTGTTGATGTGAGTACTGTGTGTCATTGGGCGAGTAAGTTTAAAGATGTTGAGGTGGGAACATCTGACTTGCGTGACAAACAAAGAGTTGGACGTCCTGTGACAGCAACCACTGAATTTTACAAGCAAAAGTTTGACAGATTGATTCAGGACGATTGTTGTATCCCTCAGAGAGAAATTTCAAGCATCATTGACATTTCACAAGAATGAGTGGGTCACATTATTGCTTTGCTTGGCTATCGGAAGATCTGTGCATGATGGGTCTTGTGAGACACTGGTTGTGGAAACCGAGTGTCGACTTCTTCCATGACGGCTTCAGAAAACATGTTCATTGTTGGCAGAAATGTATCCAATTGTCTGGTGATTGTGTGGAAAAGTGAAAAGTGATTGTTAAAGAGTACATTCTAAGGGTTATTTCTGTGTTGGATTTATTAAAATATTCCCATCCAAACCCAAGTAATGAAGGTGGAGGAATTACTTTTCATTCAACCCTCGTATTATTCTATGATTCTATGATCAATGTGGATAATATTGAACTTTTAAGTGTTTTGGTTTTGGGAGTTCTGGAAAAAAGGATGCTCAACCTATATTGTACTAGGGATTTTTATTCCAAGAATTGCATTATAAAATTCAGAGTCTGAGGTATAACCATGTTGCTATTTTCATAGCAGTCTGTTGGAGTCTGAATTAGATCAAAAAGGTAGACCAGACAAAGTTCTCCAGCAGATTTTATCTCTGAACATGAGAACAAAAGCATACCTTTCAGCATTTCAAAGATGGAAATTGCGGCAGATGCGGCTTAAACAAGCTCAGAGTGTGGTCAGAATGGCAAAGGTTGTTAAGAAGGGAGGAACACACAAGCGGAGAGTGCTGGACATAGTTTGCTTTTGCCCGAACCTTCTGGAAAGTCACAAGTCTGCACTCTCCTCTTCCCATGTGAAAATGAAAAATCATACCGTAAATAAACACAGATTTTTTACTTGAAAGAAAACCTCTCTAGGAATTTCTAGGTCTTCTAGCACATTTCTGTGGTTCATTGACAGGATCTCACTTTGTATTTTTCATAGGGAAAAACAGAACTTGCAAAAAAGTTACTTTCGGGCAGTATGTCTCAGAATCCCTAGTTTTTCCAACCTCTGAGGATGCCTGCCACAGATGTGGGTGAAACATCAGGAGAGAATACTTCTGGAACATAGCCATACAGCCTGGAAAACACACAACAACCCTGATCTAATTGTGTACATACTGTAGTATATGGAAATAAGGTACCGTATATACTCGAGTATAAGCCATCCCAAATATAAGCTGAGGCACCTAATTTTACCACAAAAAACTGGGAAAACATTGACTCCAGTATAAGCCGAGATACCAATAAAATTACATTAATTGAGGCATCAGTAGTTTCAATGTTTTTGAATCTTTATGTCAAACTAATTTAAGATATGACTATTCAACTCTGATTAAATCATTATTTTCGTCTTCTTCAATGTAAATGTGCTTATGTATCCTTTTAATAATCATAGAGTGAAATAATAAATGTAATAATAATAATAAATGCCATGCCAAAAGATCTCAGTCGGCATTTGGAAACAACAGACATTGACAAAATTACGATCTGCCAGCTGCAAAAGGCCACCCTACTGGGATCTGCGCGCATCATCCGAAAATACATCACACAGTCCTAGACACTTGGGAAGTGTTCGACTTGTGATTTTGTGATACGAAATCCAGCATATCTATCTTGTTTGCTGTGTCATAATAAAATAAATGCAGTAAAATAATAAATGTAATAATAAATAGAGTAAAATATTAAATGTATTAATAATAAAAATAAAGTAAAATAAATGTAAGAGTAACAACAATAGAGTAAGATAATAAATGTAATAATAAATAGAGTAAAATAATAAATGTATTAATAATAATAAAAATAGAGTAAAATAAATGCAAAAGTAACAACAATAATAGAGTAAAATAATAAATGTAATAATAATAATAAATGGAGTAAAATAATAAATGTAACAATACCAATAATAATAGAGAACAATAATAAATATACCATATATACTTAAGTATAAGCCGACCTGAATATAAGCCCACCAGGACCCTTGCCCGAATATAAGCCGAGGAGGTGTTTTTCCAGTCCTAAAAAGGGGCTGGAAAACTAGGCTTATACTCGAGTATATACAGTATCATAAAATCCAAAACACATCTAATGCAAAGCATTTCCGATTAAGGGATGCTGAACCTGTATTAGGAAACGGGAAACTATGCTCTGCACAAGCAAAGGATTCCAGAAAGAGAGTGAGAGTAAGAATGAGTGCTCTCCCTCAATTACATCACTGGGATCCACCCACTGGCATCCAAGCAGGGAAGCAAGGGACTTTGGAAAAACAGCCCAGGGTCTCCCTTTGCAGTCCGCCCACACCAGCTTCCCCAGTGCTGGATGCCTGCAGCCCTTGTTGGCTTCCTTCCAGAACAGCAGGCACAGTCATAAACAGATAAGTAATAGCTGAATAAATTGTTTGTAGCTAGGGACCAGATTGCCTTTGACCTGCAAGGCATTTGTTTCCTCGTCTAGGACCGATTATGACCACTCCTGCACAGCAACATTCTTCATAGCATGAAAGTGATCCTCACACAAATCTAGACACATAATAGAAGTGAAAATATGTATGTGTATGTGTGGCTGGGGTGTCCACTTCCACAGACAAGCTCCCACTTCCACAAACAGCTATAGCTCCCACTACACAGGAGACACCAATGGCTCTCCCTCCAATGACATTGCAGGTTATAGCGAGCTCCAGTTGTGTCTGAATCTGGGGGTTGGTGCCCATATAATAATAATAATAATAATAATAATAATAATAATAATAATAACAACAACAACAACAACAACAACAACAACAACAACAACAACAAAAGGCCACCTTGCTGGGATCTGCGCGCATCATCCGAAAATACATCACACAGTCCTAGACACTTGGGAAGTGTTCGACTTGTGATTTTGTGATATGAAATCCAGCATATCTATCTTGTTTGCTGTGTCATAATAAAATAATAATAATAATAATAATTTTATAATAATAATATAATTATTATTATATAATTATAATTATAATAATTTTCCAGGGAGACTCATTGTCCCCTCTGCTTTTCATTATTGCCATGATCCCTCTGTCAACAATCTTACAGAAAGCAAATCTTGGCTATCAAACATCTAAGAAATCTCACAAAATTTTGCATCTGATGTACATGGATGACCTGAAGCTGTATGGAAAAACGGAAACTGAAATCCAGTCTCTGACTAACACTGTCCGAATTTTTAGCACTGATATCAGCATGGAGTTTGGCTTGGACAAATGTTCGACAGTGGCATTGAAGAAGGGAAAAATCATTGAAAGTAAGGGCATAAATATGCCTAATAGCCAAACAATAAAGTGTCACCAGCCAGAGGCCTATAAATATCTGGGCATATTACAGCTGGACAACATCAAGCATGAACATGTGAAGACTGTGGTCAGTAAAGAATACACACAAAGGGTCAGAAAAATTCTCAAAAGCAAGCTCAATGGAGGCAACACCATCAAGGCCATAAACACCTGGGCCATACCTGTCATAAGATATACTGCTGGCATTATAAATTGGTCACAGGTGGAACTAGACAATTTGGACAGAAAAACAAGAAAACTCATGACCATTCATCATTCACTGCACCCTCGTTGTGTTGTTAAAGTGCGAAGTATGGAACCCGGTGCAGACGGAGAAGCCTTAGCATTGACCGTTTGTGTTGTTAAAGTGCGAAGTATGGAACCCTGTGCAGACCGGGAAGACTTAGCATTGAACGGTTGTGTTGTTAAAGTGCAAAGTATGGAACCCTGCGCAGATGGGGAAGCCTTAGCATTGAATGGTTGTGTTGTTAAAGTGTGAAGTATGGAACCCTGCGCAGACGGGGAAGCCTTAGCATTGAACCGTTGTGTTGTTAAAGTGCGAAGTATGGAACCCTGTGCAGACCGGGAAGCCTTAGCATTGAACAGTTGTGTTGTTAAAGTGCGAAGTATGGAACTCTCAGTGCTTTAACACACTTCGCCACCGGGGCTCCTTATAAATAAAGATAGAATTGCCTAAAATAAGCTTACAGTAACAATATTGTCGGTAATTAAATGAGTAAAAAGTTCAGTACTGGTTGCCTAGAGAGACAGCTGTGAATCCGGGTGGGAGGCAGACTACGTTGAATAATCCAGAATGTTGGATAAGTGGATGTTGGATAAGTGAGACACTACTTTTACAACAACCATTCCCCATCTTTGGCTACCGTACCCCTGAGTGGTTCAAGGAACTCAATCCTGGGCTGTGGCGCAGGCTGGAGAGCAAGCCAACTGCAACCAGCTGCAATGAATCACTCTGACCAGGAGGTCATGAGTTCGAGGCCAGCTTGGAGCCTGTGTTTGTCTTGTCTTTGTTCTATGTTAAAAGGCATTGAATGTTTTCCTATATGTGTAATGTGATCCACCCTGAGTCCCCTTCGGGGTGAGAAAGAAGGGCGGAATATAAATGCTGTAAATAAATAAATAAATAAATCCCAGAATCAGAGTGTCTTACCTTCACTGCAAAACTTCCCCTGGAAGCCGGTAAGGCTGCAATCACATTGCACCTCGCTGTTGATGACGGTGCAGATCCCACCATTGACACAAGGATTTTGTTTGGTGCACAGGTACTCCATGTCGCTGCGGATGCCCTGGCTGCCCAAGAGCGCTGGCGGCATGTCTCCCACTTTCAGATTGGCCACGATGCCGCGGAAAGGCATCTCGTACTTGACGGTGCTGAGCGTGAGGGCCGAGAGGCGGACGTCGGGCGGGATGCCGCCCACGAAGAGGTCGCTTTCCACCGTCATGTCGCGCCGCTTGGACTTCACCTCGGCGACCCGGGCCTCGCCGTCCACCACCAGCATGGTCTCTCGGTAGTTGCGCGTCAAGAGCAGCATGTGCCAGCGGTCGTCGTTGACGGGCGTCTCCAGGTGCAGGCTGGCCGGCTCTGCGCAGGAGATGGTGAAGCGCAGGCGGAAGCGCCCCTCCAGGATCAGCAACTCCAAGAAGTCGCAGTTCCCGCCGTCGTCCAGGTAGAGCACCAGCGCCCGGGAGACGTTGGTCTTGAGGCTGAAGCTCAGCTCCCCCAAGGAGCTGGCGTCCCACCGCGCATAGCGTGCCCACTGCCCTGTCGTGCCGCTGAACTCCAAGGCCGCTCCGCCTGCGCCTGGGCTCAGCATCGAGGCCACCAGCAGCGCCAAGGGCACCAGCAAACGCACCGGCTTCGCCATGGCTTCGCCTGGAGGTCAAGGAGGCCTCCCGTCCTCGAGATGCTTTCAAATCCACATGAGACAAAAGAGTAGCGCCGTGGAGAGGGAAGATGGAGAAGAGGTTACAATCTGGTCTGTTTCTCAAACGATGAGGAACCCACAGGGACCGCTGGACATGGGGAGGGGGCTCTCTCAAGCAGAAAAGTCCCAATGTCCGTGGGTCTCAAGGCAGAAAGGTCCTTCCACCTCCCCTGTTCCCCCTCCCCAGGAGCACAGGGCCGCTCTTCTACAGCATCTTCCTCCACCCAAGAGCAGGTCAAGTCAAGCAAAGTCTCTGACCGGTTCCCAAATGTTCACAGGCTCCAATATTCCTCCAAGGACCATATATCTCTCTTGATGCCCGGAGCAGCCGGCCTTCTTCCCTTCCTAAGCTGCCCCGGTTTCAAGTTCAGTCTGGAGTGTACATCATAGAAGGCTCAGGCCTGGAAGAAGAGAAGAGAATAAGAATGAGAGGGAGAAAAAAGAGGAGGAAAGCAGTCAGTTATTTTTTTTTAAAAAAAAAATCAATTATAGTAGAGCATTGAAATTTTTTCCTACAATATGGCAGTGAACAAAAAAACCACTTTATTAGCTCCACCCACACAACAGCCTCCAGAAGAGGGACCAGTTGCACTCTTTCTCTTTCTGAGAGTAAAATAATAAATGTATTAATAATAATAAAAATAGGATAAAATAAATATAAAAGTAACAACAATAATAGAGTAAAATAATAAATGTAGGTTAGGTAAAGGTAAAGGTTTTCCCCTGACGTTAATTCCAGTCATGTTCGACTCTGGGAGTTGGGGCTCATCTCCATTTCTAAGCCAAAGAACTGGCGTTGTCCGTAAACACCTCCAAGGTCATGTGGCCACTGGCATGATTGCATGGAGCGCCGTTACCTTCCCGCCGGAGCGGTACCTATTGATCTACTCACATTTGCATGTTTTCGAACTGCTAGGTTGGCAGGAACTGGGGCTAACAGCGGGCGCTCATTCATAGAGTAAAATAATAAATGTAACAATACCAATAATAATAGAGAAAAATAATAAATATACCGTATATAAGTCGACCTGAATATAAGCCCACCAGGACCCTCACCCGAGTATAAGCTGAAGAGGTTTTTTCCAGTCCTAAAAAAGGGCTGAAAAACTAGGCTTATACTTGAGTATATACAGTATATATTTAAGTTGTACCGAACTGCATTAATACTACAATGTAGCTGCATCCTCTAACACAGGGGTCCCCAAACTAAGGCCCGGGGGCCAGATGCGGCCCTCCAAGGTCATTGACCTGGCCCCTGTGCTAACTTTAGGCTTAGGGTTGACCTAAGTCTACCTGGTTTTTGAAGGTCTCTTTGCTTACCTATGGTCTTATGAGATTGTCTAGATGGTCTTTGGAGGTCTCTTTGCTTAGCTACGGTCGTATGAGACCATCTAGATGGCCTTTGGAGGTCACTTTCCTTACCTATGGTTCTATGAGACCGTCTAGATGGTCTTTGAGGATCCCTTTCCTTACTGATGGTCTTATGAGACCATCTAGATGGCTTTTGGAGGTCACTTTCCTTACCTATGGTCTTATGAAACCATCTAGATGATCTTTGAGGATCCCTTTCCTTATCTATGGTCTTATGAGACCATGTAGATGGCTTTTTGGTCACTTTCCTTACCTATGGTCTTATGAAACCATCTAGATGATCTTTGAGGATCCCTTTCCTTATCTATGGTCTTATGAGACCATGTAGATGGCTTTTTGGTCACTTTCCTTACCTATGGTCCTATGAGACTGTCTAGATGGTCTTTCAGTATCCCTTTCCTTATCTATGGTCTTATGAAACCATCTAGATGGCTTTTAGAGGTCACTTTCCTTATCTATGGGCTTATGAGACCTATCTAGATGGTCTTTGGAGGTCTCTTTGCTTATCTATGGTCTTATGAGACCATCCAAATGCTTTGAGGATCCCTTTCCTTATCTATGATCTTATGAGACCATCTAGATGGTCTTTGGAGGTCTCTCTGCTTACCTATGGTCTTATGAGAACGTCTAGAACATAACTCCTGTGAGCCAACCGCAATTGAATCTAACAGCAGCCCAACAAATCTAGAGTCACATCCAAGCCCTCCCAACCGTCTCTAAATTATCTCCTTTTTCCTCCCGCAGCTCCTGAGCATTTCTGTGCCTTCTCCACAAGCATTGCTGGGAGGCATAGGTTGCATCTTTTCCCTTCACCTCCTGCAGGATCAGGACCTCGGTGTCACTCACAATGCTAATGCAATGCAAATTTCATTCCCGTCAAATTGCCTTTTTGGAATGATTACCCTTGTAACTGACTGTCAGAGAAGCAATTTATTTCTCTCCCCCCCCCCCCACTCCCCAGCGCCTGCTGCTCTAGGAGGAGGCTGAATTTGCATCTTGTTACTGCATAAGAGCTTGATTATTTATAGCATGGGAGGGGGAAATGTACTAGAAGGGATGGGGGAGGAAAGGCAAAGTGGAAGGGAAGAGAGATCCCCAGTTTATCATGCCAGCCCAGTCAACTTTCCACCCGACACATCAAAGATTTGGCTTCTTATAACAACTGCAGATACACACAAATCCCCTTTGCAACCTTAAGGTCAACATTAAACTATGAGAACGAGAGGAACTTTTTGGAGAGTTGTTGTAGGTATGTTTTCCGGGCTGTATGGCCATGTTCCAGAAGTATTATATATTTTATTTATTTATTTACAATATTTATATTCCACCCTTCTTTCTCACCCCGAAGAGGACTCAGGGCGGATCACATTATATACATATAAGGCAAACATTCAATGCCATATACACATAGAACAAAGACAGAGACAGACACAGAGGCAATTTAAACTTCTCCTGAGGGGATGTTCGATTCCAGCCACAGGGGGAGCAGCTGCTTCATCATCCACTGCGACGGCACTTCCTCATTCCAATGGCGGCTGGATGATTTTTTTTTATGGAGTCGTAAATTAGTTAAATTAGCCTCCCCACTTTATAAGTGGTACCTTAATTTCCTACTTGATAGATGCAACTATCTTTCGGGTTGCTAGGTCAGCAACGAGCAGGGGCTATTTTTTTATTTTTAAATGTTGGGTGCTCACCCCACCATGGGCTGGCCTCGAACTCATGACCAGAGTGATTTATTGCAGCTGGCTGCTCACCAGCCTGTGCCACAGCCCGGCCCCATTCTCTCCTGACGTTTCGCCCACATCTATGGCAGGCATCCTCTGAGATTGTGAGATATGAAGAAACTAAGCAAGGAAAGTTTATTATTTATTTACTACCTTTATATCCCGCTCTTCTCACCCCAAAGGGGACTCAGACCGGCTTACAAATCAAATGAACATACAATATATTATTAGCCTAGCACAATATAAGCATTAAATTAATATATTGTACTATATAATTATATGGTAATATTATTAGTAATATGACATTTAATATATAATACAGTAGAGTCTCACTAATCCAAACCTTGCTTGTCCAAGCCTCTGGATAATCCAAGCCATTTTTGTAGTCAATGTTTCCAATATATCGTGATATTTTGGTGCTAAATTCGTAAATACAGTAATTACAACATAACATTACTGCGTATTGGACTACTTTTTCTGTCAAATTTGTTGTATAACATGAAGTTTTGGTGCTTAATTTGTAAAATCATAACCTAATTTGATGTTTAATAGGCTTTTCCTTGATCAGTCCTTATAATCCAAGATATTCGCTTATCCAAGCTTTTGCCGGCCCGTTTAGCTTGGATTAGTGAGACTCTACTGTATATATATTATATTTATATATGTGTGGAAGTTCCTGGGTTGGGGGGGGGAAGAACTCTTGTCTGTTGGAGGCCAGTGTGAATGTTGTAATTAATCACCTTCATTAGCATTAAATGTCCTTCCAAGCTTCACCTCCTGGCCTGGGGAAATCCTTTGTTCAGAGTCGTTAGCTGCCCCTGATTGATTCCTGTCTGGAAATGACTCTGGAATGACTCTTTGTCATTCAATGCAAATTAGGGTGATTAACTGCAACATTCACGCTGGCCTCCAACTGACAAGAGTTCTTCTCTCACCCTGGACTTTCCATATATATATATATATATATGTATATATATCTCTTCCTTGCTTAGTTTCTCCATACCTCACAACCTCTGAGGATGCCTGCCATAGATGTGGGCGAAACGTCAGGAGAGAATACTTCTAGAACATGGTCATACAGTCCGGAAAACACACAACAACCAAACTCTTTGTCAGTTGGAGGCCAGTGTGAATGTTGTAGTTAATCACTTCAATTAGCACTGAATAGCTTCATCTCCTGGCTTCTTCCTGCCTGGGGGCATCCTTTGTTCAGAGTCGTTAGCTGCCCTTGGAACCAAGACATGGGAACCAGGGGTAGCTAACAAAGGATGCCCCCAGGCAGGAAGAAGCCAGGAGATGAAGCTATTCAATGCTAATTGAGGTGATTAACTACAACATTCACACTGGCCTCCAACTGACAAAGAGTTCTTCTCTCACCCTGGACTTTCCACAGATATATATAAACCTTCCTTGCTGAGTTTCTCCTCTGAGGATGCCTGCCATAGATGTGGACGAAACGTCAGGAGAGAATGCTTCTGGAACATGGCCATACAGCCTGGAAAACATAAAACAACCCTGTGATCCCGGCCATGAAAGCCTTCGACAACACAAGAGCCTAATCCTCCTTCCGCCCCACCAAATCCTGCCCAGGTTTGATGCCAACTTAAACAAGTACCCTCCATCCTTTGGAAGCTGGTGGGGAGGGTCCGGTCTCCATAGCAACGGCAGGGATTCTTTGCTACAGCCACCCATTACTACCATTTACTGGCTGGTGGAGAGTAGGTAGAGTGGCAGAGAAGCATCTGGTCATGTTTCTACACTTTGATAAACAGCAGTGATCTTATCCTCAGTGGCCCAAGGAAGACTCCTCTGAGGTCCCATCAGATGCCTATCACAGTGTTCCTTTACTATTCTCCAGGGTTTTTTTTCTTTTCTTTGGAGGATGGAGGGTAAGAGATGTTTTACAGTTACACAGATTTGGTGCATCTCTTGATCCAAGATTTTTGCTAGCATTGTTGAGCTAATTATTTCCTTTGTTATCAACCTTCTTTTCCTCACCTACTCCAAGAATAATGATTGGATTGAAAGACAGGCTCCTTTTGATATGCCCTGCAGACAGAGAAGGTCTTTTGAAACATCACCAGTTTTAGTCAGAGTATAGGCTTATTAAGGATTTCAGTTCCATCCAGGGACAATGTCCTGTTAATGATCCAATAACAGGCTTACAAACGTGTGTGAGAGAGTGAAAAAGAGAGAGAGAAAGCGAGAGTGAGCCACAAAGCAGTTGGTTGCTCATCATCCAGATAAATATTGTGAGAATGGTTAGATACTGGATTTCTTGTTGTTCATTTCATTTTATTAATTACAATGGCCACATAGGTCAGGTAAAGGTTTTCCCCTGACATCAAGTCCAGTCGTGACCGACTCTGGGGGTTGGTGCTCATCTCCATTTCTAAGCCGAAGAGCCGGCGTTGTCCATAGACACCTCCAAGGTCATGTGGCCGGCATGACTGCATGGAGCACCCTTACCTTCCCGCCGGAGCGGTACCTATTGATCTACTCACATTTGCATGTTTTCGAACTGCTAGGTTGGCAGGAGCTAGGGCTAACAGTGGGCGCTCATTCCGCTCCCGGGATTTGAACCTGGCACCTTTTGGTCCGCAAGTTCAGCAGCTCAGCGCTTTAATGCACTGTGCCACCAGCACATATTACAGCAATAAAGTAACTATGAAACTTCAGTACATCTATAATGCAAAATCTTAAATCTTTAAATGCATAAAATACCTTCAAATGCTATATCATTAAGCAATAATGGTCATTTTTGACACTAACGTCTTTGTACTTTTTATTTTAGTGCTGTAATAGTAGCCTTTTGTCTTCCTTCCCTGGTTTCTTTTCTTCTTTACAAAAGCTCACCCAATAGCTAGAAACAAGTGAATAATATTACCTTTTATAAAATGCAAGAAAATATTTTACGGATAAACAATTAAGGAAGTGAAAAATACTATTGTATTTCCCATTTCTATTTATGTGTGAAACTGAAAAAAGCTGGTGGAAAGAATATGCATGGTGCTGGAGAAAAGTTGACTGCTAAAATGAAACATAAATGGGTCTTAGAGGAAATCCAAACTGAACTCTCCCTAGAAGCTAAGTTGACCGAACAGAGGCTGTTGTACTTTGGCCAAATCATGAGAAGACACAATTTACATTCACACAGTCACAATTCTTGGTATGCTAAAAGGCAACAGAAAAAGAGGAAGGCCCCATTTCAGATTAAGAGTCATGACAATGGGTCTGTTTAGTCATACTGTCCATTTCCCATGTTTATGTATGATTGTGAAAGCTGAAAAGTGAAGTAAAATGATAGAAAGAAAATCAACTCATTTGAAAGATGGTGCTGCAGAAAATTCGACTGCTAAAATGACTCATAAATGAGTCCTAGAGCAAATCAAGTCTGAACTTTGCCTAGAAGTCAAGATGACTAAACCGAGGCTATCATACTTTGACCATATCATAAGAAGATACAATTCATTCATACACACAAATGTTTGGTAAGGTAGAAGGCAATAAGAAAAGAGGAACACTGCATTTCAGATAGATAGACTCAATACAGAAGGCCAAGACCCTGAGTCTGCAAGACCTGAGAAGAACAGTTTATGATAGAAAGACTGTGTGATGTCTCATTCAAAGTTGGCTTGATTTCAATAAACAAAACAACATAGAATAACTCCATAAACTAATCTCTATAAATGATTGTGCTGTGCTATAAACGCATATCACCAATTTTCCATGGAGACTACCAATGTTGATATGGGGGGAAAAAAAGACCGTAGCATATGATCTGCACTTGAAATCATTGAAATGTACTACATAATGCAGGCATGGGAGTTAGAGACTAGCCCAGCGGGGGAGTAAAGGAGAGAATTCCAGGAGAGCAATAAAACAAGCCTTTTATTATCACAGCTGATGATAAGGCAAAACAGCCATAAGTACCCACTTTTGTGGGTCCGTACAATGCAAATGGCCATCGCAAAGCATGTCGTAGCAAACAAAGAATTGTATATCTTGGCCTTATCTAGAATTCACCAAAGGCTGAGGGTCTTCCTCACCTTCCACACCTACTTTGGCACAAGTGATACCAATGACCTAACTTGTTTACTCTGAGCTTTCTTCTCTCTCTGGAACTTCCTGAAGGAAGTCACCAGCCCACAGGAAGGGAGGGGTACAAGCCCTGTGTTGCACATACTACTTTGGTTCATACAAAGTGCTTATATTATCTATATAAGGGCTATATGATTTATGTAGAGGCAAAGCTATGTTAGACAATAGTTTACTATTTTTCTGGCTTGTGGTCCCTACACGGGAACCTCTTCTTTCATCTGTTGTCATGTCCAACCAGTGATTAGAGATAAGCAATACTTGAAGAGCTGTTGTTTTGCTTTTCAGGTCAGGAAGCTGAGTAAACACCTGAGTAAACTTGCTTATAACTTATCTCTACTCAACGAATGGAGAAAACAAGAAAAGGAAAGAATTACAGCTAGTGTTTTGCCAGCATTTTTGGGTCTCTTTCCTAGAACCTTTGCCATATCTCATTCTGAAATATGCTTTATTTCACATCTCATATCTATATCTATAGATAGATAGATACCTACATACACACACACCTTTCTACCCTATTATATAGTCATGTCAAAGCAAATAATTTTTATTTTGTACCTTTACATCAAACTCGCTGGATGCTTCATCAAATGGTTGAAAAGGAAATATCTCAACCATGTTTCCTTACTTTCAAATGTTTCCTTGTACAAGTTGTATTTTAACATGGCCATTAGACTGCTTCTGTAGCAGGAGAGATCCATTCCAATAGTAATGTGATTGTGGTAATAAGCACCAAGAGACAGTTTAGCTCCCAGTTGTACATGGATACATCCGTGAGAGAATTATCTGGCCATAATCACAAGAGGCTGAAACTAATGCAGATGATCTGCAATTTATCCATTCCATTATAGTCATTAATCATTAATGGAGTTCTTTAAACCTGGTTTCACAGTGCCAATGGAAAGAAATTTAAACACACTGGAGAACATGTTTCAAATATACTCTTGTTTTGCTCCAAGCTGACAACTTCCAAATGTGTTGCAAAACAATCACCATCACCTTGAGCCATTGTTGGCCATGTTGTGCTGGGGATAATATACATTTGATAGTTTAAAATATCCAGAGACTGCTGGCTGGTGGAAGGATGCTCTGATCTAATATAGATTCACATGATGTATTTAGTATTTTTCCCCTTTTGTGTCATATTTATGACACTACAAGTTGTGCATAAAATCCAACAGGCCTTTCTTTTCCAATCTTGCAACTGTGCTTCCGTCCATTTAATAAACCAGTTTATCTGTGACACTTGCCACAGTTTCCATGGGAACAAACAGAAAAACTTTAGTAAACAGAAAATAAGCAATTTAAGAGTCTTCAATTTGTGCTAAAAATAGAAATGCTGCAGGCCACATGCTGAAATTGAGACTGGTTAATCAGAGAATTGGAGAAGGGAGCTAGACAGTGCCATTGTGTTTTCAGTTAATTAACCCAAATACATATTGACTGTAAAGACTTCAGAATGATATTCCCTGAATCATTGTGGAAAAAACATTGTCACCATGCAGAGAGATGCCCTTACTGTGGATTTTCTAGGCTGTCATGCAAACCAGAGGGATGGAATGTGGAAGAGAAGCACATTTTGAGCACTATGCTGAACCCGTTATTATGGTCTTAGAAACAAAGGACTCTTTTCACCCTCTCTGGGCTTTATTTGAACATAAACTGGGATGTTAGAGCAGAACTCAGAGATGTCCATTCACCTTTTAACCTACTGCTGAATCTGGAGATGGGGGAACTACAACTTCTCCTGCCTTCGAGTAGCCCTCTTCTAGGATCAAACCTCAGGCATACCAAGAGCCTCCCTTAACTTATAACAGGCTACATCAAGGATCCCCAAACTTTTAAAACTGGGGGCCAGTTCACAGTCCCTCAGCCCGTTGGAGGGCCGGACCATAGTTTAAAAAAAAAACTATGAACAAATTCCTATGCAGACTGCACATACCTTATTTTGAAGTAAACAAACAAAACGGGAACAAATACAGCCCCAATGTTAATCATCATCATCATCATCATAAAAATAATAAAGAGGGTTGGAAGAGACCCCTTGGGCCATTTAGTCCAACCCCTTCTGCCTTTGTGCACCAAAAGCACAATAACAACATTGAGGCTGGGTGGCCATCTGTCGGGGGTGCTTTGCTTGTGCTTCACAAATGGGACACTGAAGAAGGAAACGGAAGGCCTGATCCTTGCAGCCCAGGAGCAAGCCATCAGAACAAATGCAATTAAGGCCAAGATCGAAAAATCAGCTGATGACCCAAAATGCAGACTGTGCAAGGAAACCGACGAAACCATGGATCATATCCTCAGCTGCTGTAAGAAAATCGCACAGACAGACTACAAACAGAGGCACAACCATGTGGCCCAAATGATCCATTGGAACTTATGCCTCAAGTACCACCTGCCAGCAGCAAAGAACTGATGGGATCACAAACCTGCAAAAGTATTGTAAAATGAGCGTGCAAAGATACTGTGGGACTTCCGAATCCAGACTGACAAAGTTCTGGAACACAACACACCAGACATCACAGTTGTGGAAAAGAAAAAGGTTTGGATAATTGATGTCGCCATCCTAGGTGACAGTCGCATTGACGAAAAACAACAGGAAAAACTCAGCCGCTATCAGGACCTCAAGATTGAACTTCAAAGACTCTGGCATAAACCAATGCAGGTGGTCCCAGTGGTGATGGGTACACTGGGTGCCATGCCAAAAGATCTCACCCAGCATTTGGAAACAATAGACATTGACAAAATCAAGATCTGCCAACTGCAAAAGGCCACCCTACTGGGATCTGCATGCATCATCCGAAAATACATCACGCAGTCCTAGACACTTGGGAAGTGTTTGACTTGTGATTTTCTGATACGAAATCCAGCATATCTATCTTGTTTGCTGTGTCATAGGTAAAGGTAAAGGTTTCCCCTGACGTTAAGTCTAGTCATGTCTGACTCTGGGGGTTGGTGCTCATCTCCATTTCTAAGCCGAAGAGCCGACGTTGTCCGTAGACACTTCCAAGGTCATGTGGCTGGCATGACTGCATGGAGCGCCGTTACTTTCCCACCGGAACGGTACCTATTGATCTACTCATATTGGCATGTTTTTAAACTGCTAGGTTGGCAGGAGCTGGAGCTAACAGCGGCCGCTCCCGCCGCTCCCGGGGTTTGAACTTGGGACCTTTCAGTCTGCAAATGCAGCAGCTCAGTGCTTTAACACACTTCGCCACTAGGGCTCCTTTTGCTGTGTCATAAAATAATAATAATAATAATAATAATATTAATAATAAAGAGGGTAGGAAGAGACCTCTTGAGCCATTTAGTCCAACCCCCTTCTGCCTTTGTGCACCAAAAGCACTAACAAAGCACCCCTTAATAATTAATTATTAATTAAATAATAATTAAAATACCATTATAAACAACCAAAGCTTTGGAAGGCATGGGAGGAGGCGGGAAAGGTGCATGCCTTTCCCTTCTCCCTTGCACCGCATGCACCTTCCTCGGCAGAGGAGGAGGGAGCCGCTGCCACGGGGGCCAGATAAATGGCTTCAATGGGCCACATGTGGCCCCCGGGCCTTAGTTTGGAGACCCCTGGGCTAGATTAACCACTTGCACTTAACTACAAAAATAAAGGAAGTGCATATCCATGAAGGACAGAAGAGAACACAGATTGGGGGAAAAGGGGCCTATACAATTTTGTATCTATAGATGTCACTTTAAGAAATAATTGCTATAATTTAAATAGAAATATGGAAACTGTGGATAGGACACTGACCAGGTGTACCTGTCCTAGGCACTAACTCTTGATGGGTAATATCAAGGATCTTGAGTTAGTGTTTATCTGTTAACTCAGACTTAGACTGGACACTTGAAACTTTCAAATGGAGTGATGACTTCTGTAAAATAAGACATATGAACAGTGAGTCCCATGTTCCGGTCCAGCTTACTTGTCTGAGCGTATCTCCTGCTATGATCCACCTCACAGTTTAAGATTGTCGGGGGAGGCTCTGCTCTCAATCCCACCACATTCGCAAGTGCGATTGGTGGGGACAAGAGACAGGGCCTTCTCAGTAGTGGCTCCCGGTCTGTGGAACTCCCTCCCTAATGAAATCAGATTGGCTCCCTCCCTCCTGTCCTTTCGTAAAAAACTTAAAACTTGGTTGTGGGACCAGGCATTTGACCAGCAGTAAAAATGATCAACTGATAATGGACAGACCTGGATTATGTCTTGAATGGTGCTTTTTAAATGGATGTTTAAATGGATGTTTTAAATTAATGTTTTAATTTGTTTTATATGTTTCTTGGTATCTAATGGTTGCTGATTTTGAGGTCACCCTGAACCCCCCTCCCCCCGGGGGTGAGAAGGACGGGATATAAATGTCTGAAATAAATAAATAAAGTGTGTGGGACAATGAATCCATTCTGGGCTTCATATAGCTTTATGGGAGTTATGGGAGTTTATGGTGGCACAGCAGGTTAAACCACTGAGGTGCTGGACTTACAAACCGAAGGTTTTCGGTGGTTTGAATCTTGAGAGCTGGGTGAGCTCCCACTGTTAGGCCCAGTTTCTTCCAACTTAGCAGTTCAAAAACTTGCAAATGTGAGTAGATCAATAGGTACCGCTCCGGCGGGAAGGTAACGGCACTCCATGCAGTCATGCCGGCCACATGACCTTGGAGGTGTCTACAGACAACGCTGGCTCTTCGGCTTAGAAATGGAGATGAGCACCAACACCCAGAGTCGGACACGACTGGACTCAATGTCGGGGGAAAACTTTAGCTAAGCTTTACCTATGGGAGTTATTTAAGGTTCTGAAACTAGTATTAAGAGTGTTCAGCACTACAAATAGTTCCTTTAAATGTAGTCCAAACAGGAGTTCATGTACTGATTGACTAAGAAAAGAACCAGCAGCGGTCACTTGGCCTGTCAATAATGAGCAGTGAGAGGATGAGGGTCTGCCATTTCAATAATGAAATGAAAGTTGAAATTTGAACACTTGAAAAGACTCAAGAAATTTGATTGAATACTTAATACTTTTCAGCTTACCTCACAGATGGATAACTGGGACATCTAGATTTTCTTTGGATTGCAGTTCCAATAATAGCTCATACTGTTGGCTATGCAAGCTAAGACTGATTGAAGTTATAAAATGAAAATACCTGGAGTGTCCCAGTTGACCATGACTGGCTTAA
Organism: Anolis carolinensis; assembly: GCF_035594765.1. Classification (NCBI taxonomy): domain Eukaryota; kingdom Metazoa; phylum Chordata; class Lepidosauria; order Squamata; family Anolidae; genus Anolis; species Anolis carolinensis. The sequence continues at coordinate 99,424 of NW_026943864.1, forward strand.
CACCTGCCCTGTAATCTGTTATAGAATCTCAGATATTTTCTTCTGAAACCTCTTAAACCAGCTGTCATTCTGGCATACTTGAAAAATATCCACATTTACAGCTTAACACTTCCTACACTTCCATCTGATGGCTCAGTAATTTTTATTTAATCCAACAAATATGTCTAAATGTGACAGAAGAACAAATGGAGCAGTTCTTGGCAAAACAAAGTAAAGCTGAGACACTGAGGAGTGCCATCATCAGTTCAATTTGCAAGATGAATTTGGATACCAGCATAAACTAGATCTTAGGCTGTTGTCAGACATCACAGGCACACAGTTATCTATGCAGAAGGACTGTTTCATGCCACCACAATTTCAACTATATCCAACCAGTTGCCAAGACTGTGCGTTGGGAGATGTGTGTCTGTCACAGAGTCTTTGTTGCTATGTTTCCCAATGTTATGCCACAAAAAACAAATCAGAATTTTGATATGACCTATGGATAAGTTGAGGGTCATTCTAGGGAGAGTGGGTAAATGCCAGTAACACCAGAGAGCACCAGGTGCCCTTGGGTGCCACTGTCATCATTTTTCCCACCCAAGCATTCAAAATGCCCTCAGAGAAGTGCGTGGTTCTTTTTTTGATATATAGTATTAATACTTTCAAATCCCGGGAGCGGAGTGAACGCCAGCTGTTAGCTCCAGCTCCTGTCAACCTAGCAGTTCGAAAACATGCCAATGTGAGTAGATCAATAGGTACCGCTCCGGCGGGAAGGTAACGGCGCTCTATGCAGTCATGTCGGCCACATGACCTTGGAGGTGTCTACGGACAACGCCGACTCTTCGGCTTAGAAATGGAGATGAGCGCCAACCCCCAGAGTCAGACATGACTGGACTTAACATCAGGGGAAACCTTTACCTATGTATTTATGGCTTTTCTACTCTTGTCCTCCACCCCTAACCCCAGAAAATGTGAAGGTTTGTTTGAAATTCACAAACCAGATGCCAGCCCCTGCTTTAGGTTGCAACCAAATGCATACTCACTTAGGAATATCTCCAAGTGAATTTTTAGACTTAGGTGGGATTGCAATGTGAATGGAGTCAGCATGTGATCAAGAACAATAACAAAAGGCCTGTTAAATTGAGTGACTAAAACACTTGCCTGTCTGAATTCTCAATCATTCTGAAGTAAAATACACATCAAATGCTTAATTATTAACAAATCTAGTCTTTAATAAATGCTCTTTACTATTAATAACAAAGGCAGAAACAAAAAGGCATGATGTACTAAGTGCTGATATAGAGGAAAAAGAGAGAACACAATCCTTGCCAAATGGTCTTACATAATATTTGCTAATAGTTTGGGTTCATTAATGTTATATGCAGCTGGGTGTCCAACTTAACACCACAGAAGTATATTAAGTGGTGCAGAAGTGGGAGAACAACAACAAAATTAAAACCCCAAGAGGGAGAGATGAACAACTTAATGTGGAAACCATATTATTAAAACACTACAAGTTAAAATAGGGTTTGGGGAATTTTTTTATGTAGGACAAATTCAGACTATATACTCTCAGTAATGGTGACTACTGTTGCTCCTTTGGGCAGGGAAGGGAAGTGTACTGTTTTGTGTTAAACCAACATAGCTATTTTTGCTACTCATTGCTTTTCAGAAAAGTTCCCTTTCTGGCCTCTGTCTCATATGCTATTTATATCGTTTTTTCTTAAAATGTGAGTGATTAGGGGTTTGGAGAGATGAGGTGGTCTGATATGATAGTTCTCCCCATGGGAAGGAGGAGGAAAGATACCATATATACTCGAGTATAAGCTGACCCGAATATAAGCCGAGGCACCTGATTTTACCACAAAAAACTGGGGAAACATTGACTCCAGTATAAGCCGAGATAGCAATAAAATGACATTAATTGAGGCATCAGTAGTTTAAAGATATTGAGGTGGGAACATCTGACTTGCGTGAGAAACAAAGAGTTGGACATCCTGTGACAGCAACCACTGAGTTTCACAAGCAAAAGGTTGACATATTGATTCATGACGATGGTCGTATCACTCAGAGAGAAATTTCAAGCATAATCGGTATTTCACAAGAACGTGTGGGTCACATTATTGCTTTGCTTGGCTATCGGAAGATCTGTGCACGATGGGTACCAAGGATGCTGATGCCTGAAATCATCATCATCATCATCATCATCATCATTTAATTACTTATTAATCGCCCTCCATCCACGATGCTCTAGGCGATTTACAAGATAAAATTGTAAAGGATAAAAATACATACATACAAATATTGATAAAAATTAAAATAGATTAAAAGCTCTAGTAAAGAGCCATGTCTTGAGTGCTAGGGTAAAAGGCCCTAACTCACGCATGGCTCTCATATAGGGCGGCAAGGCATTCCAAAAGGCAGGGGCAGAAACAGAAAAAGCTCTGCGTCTGGTCCTTTCTAAGTGCACTTCTCTAGGACCCGGAACATGAAGTAAGTCTCATTGGGATGGTTGTTGCGACCTCCAATGATGGGAGAAGGAGAGATGGTCCCTAAGGTACGATGGGCCCTGGCCGTAAAGAGTTTTAAAAGTCAGGACTAGCATTTTATATAGACCACGGTAATCAGTTGGAAGCCAATGCAGATGCTGCAGCACTGGTGTTATGTGGCATTTCATGGGTGTTCTTGTGAGTAGCCTGGCTGCCGCATTCTGAACAATACGGAGCTTCCGGGTCGTGGACATCGGAAGGCCAGCATACAGGGCGTTGCAATAGTCCAGCCTAGACGTGACCGTGGCATGGATGACAGTTGCCAGAGCCTCATCAGATAGATAGGGTGCCAGTTGCCTCGCTTGTCGAGGGTGGAAAAAGGCCTGTTTGCTGGCAGCAGCGACCTGAGCTTCCATTGTCAGCTGCGAATCCAGAACGACACCCAGGCTCTTAACGGTGGGCGAAGGAGATAGGGCAGCACCATCGAAGGTGGGAAGCAAGTGGGTCAGACCAGTCGAGTGGCCATGCCAGAGAATCTCAGTCTTCGCCGGGTTCACCTTCAGTCTGCTAGCACGTAGCCAGTTCGACAGAGCCTCCAGACATAAGGTGAAATTGTCTGGTATTGACGTTGCTCCAGGCTCCAAGCGCAGAAGGAGTTTGGTGTCGTCCGCATATTGATAGCAGTCTAGGCCAAAACTCTGAGCCAAACTAGCAAGGGGTCTAACGTAGATGTTGAAGAGAAGAGGGGAGAGAATTGCACCTTGGGGCACCCCACATAGGAGGGGAGATCTGTCAGAGACTTGATCCATATACTCCACGCATTGGCTCCGTTTTCGCAGAAATGAGTTGAACCAATTGAGGGCCTGACCGCGAACTCCGGACATGGCGAGACGGTGAATCATTAGATCGTAGTCAACGGTGTCAAACGCTGCGGTAAGGTCGAGAAGTACCAGTAGCGCTGATCCGCCGCTATCAGACTGGCGACGAAGTTCATCTGTAATGGCAACCAGAACTGTCTCCGTCCCATGGCCAGGGCGGAAGCCTGATTGGAAAGGGTCCAGGCCGGCTGTATCATCCAGAAATTGTTGCAATTGTCCCAGCACAGCCCGCTCTATCATCTTACCCAAGAATGGGAGGTTGGAGACAGGACGATAGTTGGCAAGGGTCATGGGATCCAAGCTAGGCTTCTTTAGCAAGGGACGAACCCTTGCCTCTTTTAGGTTGTCCGGGAAGACAAGAGAGCCATTGATGATATTACTCAACGGATCGAGTAGACCTTCCAGGCAGCTCTTCACCAGCCAGCAGGGACACGGATCAAGGGAACAGGTGGTTGGTTTTGCAACAGCCAGGATTCTAGCGACATCTTCCTTGTCTTCCGGAGCAAATCGGTCAAAAATAGGCCCACTAAGTGGCCACAAAGTCTCAAGCTCACTTAAGGTATCAACTGTAGGGGGCAGTTCTTGCCGAAGCATGGTGATTTTATCAGTGAAAAACTTCTGGAATGCCTCTGCTGTAAGAGCCGTGGTTGCTGGGTTTTGGACTAAGGGAGCCGGACTGGTCAAAGCACGAACGATTTTGAATACTTGAGCTGGGCGCGATCTAGCAGAGGCTATTAAGGAGGAATTGTAAGATTTTTTAGCATCCTTGACGGCTGATTCATAGGACCTGTGAAAAGCCTTGAAAGCGGACAGTGACACCTTGTCGGGTTTCCGTCGCCACCGATGTTCCAGCCGCTTTCGTGCTTGCTTCATCGTCCGTAGCTCATTAGTGTACCGGGGGAGCGATTCCGGTGAGGGCGAAGGAGGCGTCTGGGGGCAATCTCATCCAAGGCAGCCAACAAACTGACGTTCCAGATGTTGACTAGCTCATTGAGAGTGACGCACGCAGTTCCCAGGCCCTTAAGGGCATTCAAGAACCTAGCAGGTTCCATGAGTCTCCTAGACCGAGCAAAGATTGGTGTGGCAGGATGGGGAGGAGGAGATGGAATCTCAATCCGGGCCTTCAGGACAGCGTGATCAGACCAGGGAACATCAATTACCGCAGATAGAGATGTTTGTACTCCGATATTAAAAATCAGCACATGAAATGAAAGCACATGGACTTGAAATTTGCCAGGAACTCATCTCGCGTTATGAGAATGAAGGTGACACCTTTCTTCTTTGTGGTGACACCTTCTGCTGTCAAGAATTCAATGACTGCACGTTGCTTAAGTCGCATTGACCAACTGTCTGCACAGGGTTCCATACTTTGCACTTTAACAACACAACCGTTCAATGCTAAGGCTTCCTGCCAAATGGAACTGTACAGGAGAGTCTACTGAACAAGTCAGTACCTGCCGCATACCAGTACTGGCATCTGTTGAGGAGTTACGAAGGTGGAGGCATTACTTTTCATTCAACCCTCGTATGAATGTCTAGTGTGATGTACCACTATACCTTGAACCAACTTGATTGGTCAGGTATATATGGAAGCATCCATAAAATTTGTAAGGATATATCCTTAGAACAAATCAATCCTGAACCTTATTTAGAAGCCAAAATGACTAAGCTGAAACTGTCATGCTTTGACTATATTATGAGAAGACATGACTCACTTGAAAAGACAACAATGCTTGGGAAGGGAGAGGAATAACACATCTCGAATTGATGGATTCAATCAAGAAGGTCACAGCCCTGAATCTGCAAGATCTGAGTAGAGCTGCTGAGAGTAGGATGACTTGGATCTCTCTCCAACAATTGCCATAGGTTGAAGACAACTTAACATCAGTTGAAAACAAAGCACCACAAAGTGTCATACAAGAGTGGTTAGAACAGTGGCTCTCAACCTGTGGGTTCCCAGATGTTTTGGCCTTCAACTCCCAGAAATCCAAACAGCTGGTAAACTGGCTGGAATTTCTGGGAGTTGTAGGCCAAAACACCTGGGGACCCACAGGTTGAGAACCACTGGGTTAGAGGGTTGTTGTATGTTTTCCGGGCTGTATGGCCATGTTCTAGAAGTATTTTTTCCTGACGTTTCACCCACATCTATGGTAGGCATCCTCAGAGGATGCCTGCCATAGATGTGGGCGAAACGTCAGGAGAAAATACTTCTAGAACATGGCCATACAGCCCGGAAAACATACAACAACCCTGTGATCCCGGACATGAAAGCCTTCGACAACACACTGGGTTAGAATCTACTGTGGTTTCTGAATAGGCCTGGGCAATTCCCTTTTCCCTTTTTTCCTGCTGCTAAGACCACTACAAAAATTAGCTACTATTATTAACAATTAAATGCATAAACATGGCAAGCTCCTTTTCTACTATTCCATTCCATAAAAAATATTGAGCTCGTTTTGTTTAATTTTCCATTCTCCTCTCGTATAAAAGATAAGCTGCAGTTTGATATCATCAGGAGATTTCATTAACACTCTCCCATCTTTATCATCAAGGCTGTTGATTAATATTGATTAAAATGGCTCCCAGGATTTGAGTTTTGCACAAACTTCACGAACAGCTTCTCACAAACAGCTTTCTCTCTATCTTTCCAGTAAACTGCTCCCTATGAAACTTGTTTCATTAATCTCCCCTTTCTTCTCTCTCCAACTTTGCAGTTTCCCAGATGGCACCATATCAACTCTGCTATCAACATACCATGTTATCTGGGTTATCTTCTTAGTCAATTCAGCTTAAATTTCAGTACTTCAGTACTTCGCGGTTCACTTTTCACAGATTCGCTGCCTTCCAGTTTTTCAATAAACTCTAAAAGACTATTATAAATCATAAAAAATTACAATTTACAGCCTAAGAAAGGGAGGAAGGAGAAGCCAAAGGAAGAGAAAAGGAGCCCAAGTGGCAATGGGAGGAAAAGGAGGCGATTTATCAACACAGGATTGGTTGATATAGACTTAACATAATGTATAATTACTAAAACAATGTATAAATATTAAAATAAATATAGTGTCCCTATTTCGTGGATTTTCACTTATTGCGGGTGGTCCTGGAACGTAACCCCAGTGATAAGTGAGGGAACACTGTACTTCTGACGTCTTACACTGGGATGGGCAAAAATGTAGTTCAGAATTCATTTGTAGATACCTCTGAGTTACTTACAGTAGTTTACCAGAGACTTCAGAAGTTTAACTACAAACTGGAGCTTGGCAAAGTTACATTTTAAACAATACTTCCTAGAATCCGTCGGTAACATGTTCAGTTTTGAAGATCCATAATCTTTGGTATTCTGGGAGTTGTAGTCTAAAAATCTAACACCCTCTCTCCCCCACCTGATTTATGGTGTTGAATTGAAAAGCAAATCATTCAAAAAACAAACAGTAGACTTTAGTGCAAACATGCCAAGAACATTCTTTTAGCAACAAACAAAAATTCCTTGCCAACAATGCACTCAAATGTAACAACAACAACCACAACAACAATCATGGAAGTATTTCAGATATATGTCAGAACAGTAAATAAAAAGCAACACACTAAAAACAGAGGAGTTCCAGACATGCATCAACCAGGGGCAGCTAACGACTCTGAACAAAGGATGCCCCCAGGCAGGAAGAAGCCAGGAGATGAAGCCATTCAGTGCTAATTTAGGTGATTAACTACAACACTCACACTGGCCTCCAACTGACAAGAGTTCTACTCTCACCCTGGACTTTCCACAGATATATATAAGCCTTCCTTGCTTAGTTTCTCCATACCTCACAACCTCTGAGGATGCCTGCCATAGATGTGGGCGAAACGTCAGGAGAGAATACTTCTGGAACATGGCCATACAGCCCGGAAAACATAAAACAACCCTGTGATCCCGGTCATGAAAGCCTTCAACAACACATATGTCACTTTAGTTTTTTTAACTGATCTTCCCTGTGATAATTTGTACAACAGTTTTCAAGGATTTACCAGACTTGACAAATCCAGGATCATTCATCTTTTCACACTCATTACAAGGTTAGGTTAATGGCTGACTATTGTCCATTGCATGTCAGAAAAAATGTCCACATTTATGGACGGGCTTCCCTAGTCACAAGTACACCCTATCTATTAATGCATCCAACTATGTTGCCTTTTAGCAGCAAGTAGCATCAAATCTTATATTGGTGCATGTTTGTTAATTAAAGTGCAGTGTCTCTCCCTCAACCCTTTTGCAATGACACAATGACAACAAAATCTTTGAAATCCAAATTTTGCCATTTTTAGTGCATCCAGTCTTAACAGGTAATGAACTTGAACATCAATGTACCCCCATTCAGGAATACTGAAATGAAAGGAACCAATTACTGCAAAACCTGATTAATTCTACCAGCATCTGTTATTTGTATTTCTGGTATATACATATAGTTTACATTTCTAGGGCATCTATCTTTACATCAGAAAAGCCAGAGTACCTGGAGTTAAATAATAAGATGAAAATGGTCTGCAACAAAAACAGCAGCTGAACAAAATTATGGATCAGCTCCTTCCTTTCCTTAAATAGTTCAATGTCTAAATTTCATGCATGAAACAGATGTTTGGAATTCACCTCCGGTCAGTTATAACTGAACAGATGTTTTTTGCTAACACAGTTATTCTGTTTGGTCATATTTCTGGCTTGTTTTGCTAGAATAAGGCATGGGAATAGGAACTGGTCCTAGGTCTTCTTTTATTATTAGTTTCAGGAGAAGGTGCTGCTGGAGGGAGGACTCACCCTTCATCCTTGTCATAAATTGATAGATGAATAAGCAATCTGAAATTAAATCTGGCCAAGAAAAACGTGCCACTGGTCAAAAGATTTCACTGTCCAAGTTGAGGAAGCCAGTTTGACTAGATGAAGATAACCTTTCCTTGGAAAAGTACAGTAGAGTCTCACTTATCCAACATAAACGGGCCGGCAGAATGTTGGATAAGCGACTATGTTGGATAATAAGGAGGGATTAAGGAAAAGCCTATTAAACATCAAATTAGGTTATGATTTTACAAATTAAGCACCAAAAACACCATGTTATACAACAAGTTCGATAGAAAAAGTAGTTCAATACGCAGTAATGCTACGTAGTAATTAGTGTATTTACGAATTTAGCACCAAAATATCACATTGTTTTGAAAACATTGACTACAAAAATGTGTTGGATAATCCAGAACGTTGGATAAGTGAGACTCTACTGTATGTTCATAGGTTGGAGATATTCCTGGACCAATTCTAGCACTTTATGCTCTTTGTGGCCAGGAGTGCTCTTTCCTTACAGAGCTTTATAGTCAGACATGTATAAGATACATCACAACTGTACTAACACAACACACTAGTCTATTAAGAGCTCATGGAGAGGCAAAAGTGAGTTTTTTTATTCTGTGATGAGACTCATTCATAGCCACAAAAACTTCCAAGCTCTTTGTTTATTTTTCATTTACAGTTGATTTTTTTTATTTCAGCAAAAGTTGGCATTTGTTGTTGTTTAAGTTGTAATATATGTCATAATTTAGCCTTTCAGAACTCCCTGCCCCGGCTTTTCCCCATGGATTGTATGTTTATCTGTTTAATAAACAAACACACAGTTAACATAAAAAGCACCAAAATAATCCAGAGAATCACAGCAAACTATACATGTTTGTACCCTACATTTGTAAGGTTTTAAAAAATATATTACTAAATGCTTTCAGGGGGCTTGGGCCTCAGAAAGCGGTACAGAAATCTAAATAAATAAAGAAGATGTTCAGCAACGTGTATTAATTAGTATGTGTGGTGTTGGGGGTGGGAATTTGGCATTCTGGAACTTTCAGTATGAACATATAAAGTTTCACAGGCACATCTTTTTTCATATATTAAAAACAAGGTGATATGCATCTTATATAGTCTTAGGTAAAGGTTTTCCCCTGACATTAAGTCCAGTCGTGACTGACTCTGGGGGTTGGTGCTCATCTCCATTTCTAAGCTGGTGGTCTGCAAAAAGGCCTTACTTTTATTATTTAAACTGTTATGTTTACTCATATCATGATCTGAGCAGTATGCTCAATACATCCCCTATGCGTGGGGGCATTGGCATAACGATACAAAAGGTTTGCTAGTGTTATGACTCAGCTGGAACTTCAGAGTGACTCTGATGGGGATTATGGGATTCAGGTTCAAAGTGTTCCTGTTATAGAAAATGAGGAACAGGAAGTCTTTCCCACAGCAGGGAATGGTGTTGATGATACTGAAACTAGCCAAGTGCAAATTGACTCAGAAAAGGAGGATAGTTCTCAGTCTGATAGCTGCCAGCAGATTGATGCTAATGAGCTGGCTGGCCTTGACGAAATGGAATCTTTAGATTGAGCTGGCCATTTGGAATTCAAGGCTCGCAAGAGTGTTGGAATAGCAAACAAGAAGGAGGTCAGAGGCCAAAGAAATGTGTTCATGCTAGGCAAAGGGTATTAAAACAGTGTGTTGGGAGACAAACCTTTGTCAAAGCAACTTCTCGCTCAAGCCAAGAAGCAAGCTCTCATTTTCCTGGATTATTTTGCAGCCTTTGTGTGTTCATGTTCATGGGACTTTGTCATGCCTTAATGGAACCTTGTTTATTCCTTATGATTTCTTGGATTATTCTTGGAAGCCCTGTTTTGCAACAATCTTTTGGAACTTTGCTTTTGCTTTTAAGAACAGTTTATTTTCTATCTTCTAATAAACTACAAAAGACTTCAACCTGTGTGCAGCCGGGTTTATTAAGCAAGGTGAAACTAGCCTGAGGTGCGACAGCTAGGGTAGATCGTCTCTCACCCAGACTCAGCCCCCCCCCAAACAAAAATCCGAGCCCCCCCCCCCCCCGAATCAAAATCCTGGCTGCGGGCCTACTTTGGGGAAATGGTGGGAGGGTACAAATAAAGATATTGTTGTTGTTGTTATTATTATTATTATTTATTATGACACAGCAAACAAGATAGATATGCTGGATTTCATATCACAAAATCACAAGTCGAACACTTCCCAAGTGTCTAGGACTGTGTGATGTATTTTCGGATGATGCGTGCAGATCCCAGTTAATAATAATAATAATAATAATAATAATAATAATAATAATAATTATTATTATTATTATTCATGACCACGTGCATATTTGTATAAGTGTGGTTCCCCACTCTCATGATACATTTCCTCACCTTTGTCAGTCAGCAAATAGGCCCTGAAACCTTTTAAAATCTTGATTCATCACATAACTCCTGGGATGGGCTGCTTAATCACAGCACACCAGTATCGGGGGAATGTGTTTCGATTTCACCATTCAAGCTCTGTTGGATTGAAAACGCCTCATGGGGACAACGGCTATGCGGCACACTTCCCTCTTAAATTAGAGGTAGATGAATCCTGAAACCATCTTTTTCCTTCTTCACAAAAGAAACCCTAAAAATAGCTGGTGGATTGAAATGCATAACATTTATGCATTTCTATCTTGCTGCAATATTTAAAGAGGTAGGTGTGCCAATGGGGCTCCGCTGGAAAAATAGAAAGAAGGTATGTATACATTGGACTGGGTGTTTATTAGAGAGTTTAATACATGATTAAATGGCACCTCTCAACCTTGCCTCCTCCCCTCCTTTCAACCTCTCCATCAAATAGACATCCAGCCTGTCAGAACAGTTGTTGCTAATACTCATCCACTTGAATTACTGACTGCTATAGGGCTTCCAGGGCATTTTGTTGTCACAATTGAAGAGGAAGAAGAATACGCCTACCACAGAAAGAAAGGGAGGAGATTACCCCCTCCTAGGTGTGCACCGACACAATGTGTACAATTAGTTTTGTTCTCACTTCTAAGGCTCTTTCAACGTACCGTATATACTCGAGTATAAGCCGACCCGAATATAAGCCGAGGCACCTAATTTTACCACAAAAAACTGGGAAAACATTGACTCCAGTATAAGCCAAGGGTGGTAAATTTCATAAATAAAAATAGATACCAATAAAATTACATTAATTGAGGCATCAGTAGGTTAAATGTTTTTGAATATTTACATAAAGCTCAAATTTAAGATAAGACTGTCCAACTCTGATCAAATCATTCTTCTCATCTTCTTCAATGTAAATGTGCTTATGTATCCTTTTAATAATAATAGAGTAAAATAATACATGTAATAATAATAATAATAATAATAATAATACAGGAAAATAATACATGTAATAATAGAGTAAAATAATAAATGCAATAATAATAATAATAAGATCAGAGTGAAAATAAATGTATTAATAATAATAAAAAAATAGAGTAAAATAAATATAATAGTAGCAACAATAATAGAGAAAAATAATAAATGTAATAATGCCAATATTAATAGAGAAAAATAATAAATGTACCCTATATTCTCGAGTATAAGCTGATCCAAATATAAGCCAACCAGGACCCTCACCCGAGTATAAGCCAAGGGGGGCTTTTTCAGTCTTAAAAAGAGGGCTGAAAAACTAGGCTTATACTCGAGTATATACAGTAAATATAATTCAACCCTACCATTGCATTTCATATAATATCTGCACAGACACAAATAATGGCTAGGCTAGTAATTACAGTTTAGTAATCACACTTAATACACGGGAGGGTCAAAAAGTTTTGCCTCCTGTGTTATAAAAACATTATGAATGGACATATAGCAGAAGAAGATCATAGCCTGAACTATCCTCTATGCAAAACAACAGTTCAACATAGTCACCATCAATTTGTACACATTTGTGTCATGGTTTACATCAAAACCATTTTGGAAAAATTCAGGGTTTTGCTTTGTGACCCATGATTTTAAAGCTGTTTTGATGTCATTCAAGTCATTGAATGTTGTTGTTTTGGATCTCTGAAAGACAACATACGTGGTTTCAGATTCAATGACTTGAATGATATCAAAACAGCTTTAAAATCATGGGCTACGAAGCAAGACCCTGAATTTTTCCAAAATGGTTTTGATGCCTGTTCCCACACATTCTGGCAGCTCTGTGCCCTTGGACCTGATTGGGGACAGCTCCTATTGGCAGCTGAGAGTGTCTTTGTTACAGCTTCCTCACCCTAACCCTTGAAAATGCCATTCTTAAAATAGAATGAAAGAGAGATAATAACAACCAGCAAGTGACCTTTGCCATGCAGAATCGTAAATAAACAGAGCTTCAGGAGATGAAAGGAATCTTAATATAAAAGGTCTTGGCTGATAACAGGGCCAACAGTTGCAAGAGATATCAGAGTGAGATATTGTCTGGCAAGAATGGTCTCCTTGGTGTGTTTTTTCTGGAGTGGTCCAAGTGATCATGCAGCCAATGAAAGAATAGTCCTATAGCCACGGAACAGAAAAGATGAGGATGCATGTGATGGGGGGTTCAGCTACCCTAAAAAAGTTGTCAGACCTTTGGTCTGGCTTCATTATTTTTCTCCAGAGAGAGACCAATACCTCGGGCCATACATTATTCACAAAACATACTGGGACTCACATATTAAAACTACATCTTTGTTGGCCAGCCAGAATCCTAAAATAACACATAAAACAGTCCTTTTCAAAGCAACACAGCTGAAAACTGCTTATAATATCTGCTATAATTTGCTGTTTTGTTATGTAACATTTCATTAATACAGTAGAGTCTCACTTATCCAACATAAACGGGCCGGCAGAATGTTGGATAAGCGAATATGTTGGATAATAAGGAGGCATTAAGGAAAAGCCTATTAAACATCAAATTAGGTTATGATTTTACAAATGAAGCACCAAAACATCATGTTATACAACAAATTTGACAGAAAAAGTAGTTCTATATGCAGTAATGCTATGTAGTAATTACTGTATTTATGACTTTAGCACCAAAATATCACGATATATTAAAAACATTGACTACAAAAATGTGTTGGATAATCCAGAACATTGGATAAGCGAGTGTTGGATAAGTGAGACTCTACTGTAAACTGTTTACCCACTCAAAAAAAAAAAAAAGAGAGAGAACTGCTTATTTGGAATCAATTGGGGTAAACTGTAAAGGTGATGCAGATATTTGACCTGGATGGGATCTAGTTAACAGCCTGTTTATTTTAACTTCTTTTGTACCGAGGGTTGTATGTGTATGTACAGTAGAGTCTCACTTATCCAACATTCGCTTATCCAATGTTCTGGATTATCCAACGCAATGTTTTCAATACATCGTAATATTTCGGTGATAAATTCGTAAATACAGTAATTACTGCATAGCATTACTGCCCATTGAACTACTTTTTCTGTCAAATTTGTTGTATAACATGATGTTTTGGTGCTTCATTTGTAAAATCATAACCTAATTTGATGTTTAATAGGCTTTTCCTTAATCCCTCCTTATTATCCAACATATATGCTTATCCAACATTCTGCCTGCCCATTTGTGTTGGATAAGTGAGACTCTACCGTATGTCTATGTGTTAAATGTTTTGATACGGCCGATAGGCTAATCAATAAAACGTACTACAAATCTTCTCCAGAGAAGAAGGAATCTCAGGAGGAGAGCACTGCCTTGAAATGGGTGTGGGGCACGCATCATTCCCATATACTGGTGTTGTGCTTTTACTTTGAACGTGTAGCTATATTTATTTACTTTTTATCCTGCCCTTTTCCCAATACAAGGACTCAAGGCAACTTGATACTTAATGTTCTATGCTTGATGACATCATCATAGATTGATCCTTGTAACATCATCTTTGAAGCATCACCAAAGCCTGTTGCTGTGACATCACATGAAATTATCTCTTGGTGATGCAAACACAGTTTGGGATTATTTGGACCTGGCAACCCTAACTCCAAACATCCCTCTGGCAAGACAGGCCATTCATCGCATTAAGCTGCTTGTGCCCATATTAGTTTTCCAATGGAAGATCCAAGCATAATGTTGGACATAATATAGCACTGCACCTTACAGACCTATGGTAGGCTCTTTCTACTAAACAATGTCATCTCAAAATCTCTGGTTATGGGCCTGTTTTTTTTAAGTGTGTGTGATTTTCGGAAAAGCAATGTGCAAGAAGATTTCAAGGATGTGATGGTTTTGAAATTATTAGACTGGCCGAGCTGTGGCGCAGCTGGCTAGTAACCAGCTGCTATAAATCACTACTGACCGAGAGGTCATGAGTTCGAACCCCGGGTCGGGTTAAGCCTCCGACCATTAATAGCCCTGGCTTGCTGTTGACCTATGCAGCCCCGAAAGACAGTTGTACCTGTCAATTAGGGAAATTTAGGGATGCTTCATGCGGGAGGCTAATTTACAACACCATAAAACTGCCAGCAAAACACGAGGAAAGGAATGAGGAAGTACAGCCACTACTGGACGGTGAAGCAACAGCTCCCCCTGTGGCCGGAATCGTGAAGCTGTAAAAATGTTAAAAATGCCTCTGAGTCTGTCTAATGTATGTGGTTTGTCTGTTGGCATTGAATGTTTGCCATATATGTGTTCATTGTAATCCGCCCTGAGTCCCCTTCGGGGTGAGAAGGGTGAAATATAAATACTGTAAATAAATAATAAATAGACTGCAGTTACTTCTGTTAGTAGAACATCTTCTCAACATAACACTAATGAGACTTTGCAGTTGTATAAAAGGAAGGGAATATGTTTGAAAAAGGTGAGCAACACATTAGGTTAAGATCCATTGTTATTGTGTAAATTAAAGTCATTTTTTCCTGTCTTTCCGAAAAAGAATGAAAACGTGGTTATGGGACCAGGCTTTTGAGCAAGAGTAGCAGCAGAAATGAGATATGAATATATGACTCACTGACAGACCCCATCTGGACATGAAAAGTGCCTCAAATGTACATTTAAATGTATAATTATGACAGTTTTTAATGTATGTTCTTAACTTTTTGGAATTTTTAATTTTATTGGATTTTAAATTTGATGTAAACTGTTTTTTGGTGTAGATGTTTATATTGTAAGCCACCCTGAGTCCCCTGATGGGTGAGAAGGGTGGGGTGGAAGTGATGTAATAAATAAATATTAATAAATTTTTGACTTATGGTGACCCTAAAATAAACCTATTATGGGGTTTTCTGGGACTAACTGAGTGACTCACCCAAACTCACCAAGTAGGTTTCCATGATTGGGAATTTGAATCCTGATCCCCAGAGTTGTGGTCAGATGTTAAACTGCTATGTTATGCTGGCTTACCTAAGAGGCATGTTGTTGTTTATTCGTTCGGTCACTTCCGATTCTTCATGACCTCATGGACCAGCCCACGCCAGAGCTCCCTGCCAGCTGTTGTCACCCTCAGCTCCTTCAAGGTCAAGCCAGTCACTTCAAGGATATTATCCATCCATCTTGCCCTTGGTTGGCCTCTCTGCCTTTTCCCTTCCATTTTGCTACCTAAGAGGCATACTCGGTTGCTTTTCTTAAGAGGAGCAGAACCCGCCCCCCGCCCCAATGATCTTATTTCAACTAAACAAATGTAATAACTGCCTCTGATTGACATGAAAATAAAAAGCTTATTTTATATGTATTTTAGGAATATGAAATTGTCTACAGTCCCTTTTATTAGTTGAACATTTCACAGAGTAAGGATAATGAGATTTTGCAATTCGAATGGAGGAAGGGAATGTGTTTGCAAAGGAAAGCAGCACAATGGGTTAAGAGGCATGATCAATTGCTTTTCTTTAGTGAAGCAGAAAAAGAAAAGGCCATAATGATCTTATTTCAGCTACACAAATGCAATAAGTACCACTGACTGATGTGAAAATAAAAAGCTAATATTCTATTATGTATTGCTTCCAAAATGTTCTAAGACTACAATCCTTGTTTATGAGCACACTCTGTGAAATTCAATGAGATATACTTGCAAGCATACAAGCAGAG